>NW_027223324.1:6542814-6677217 GCF_030449975.1 Polyergus mexicanus
AAGCAGTGGTATCAACGCAGAGTACTGTTAATTTTAACATCATATAACAATGAAAAGAAAGCTCAGATCAAAAAATGGTTCACGACTTTTCGATTTGATTTGTCCCAAAATGCGCGCAATATGCCAGCAGATTGGCAACAGATTTCCTTATTTCTTGCTAGCAATTTGGCATCTGTTATGTCCGCATTAGACTAATGATTTGCCAGCAGAGCCTGCTTACAGAATCTGAGAGCAGATTGGTAGCAGCAACCGAGCAGAATTCGCAGCATTTGGCCATTCAATTTTTTTTTTTTTTATTAATCCGTGCCTTGGATGTCCTCCAGTTTTTATATTTGTTATTCTGTCTTTGTTTGTTTGTGTCTTATGTTGTGTCGTGTGTTTCTTTTGTGTTTTCATAATAAATTATTAGTTAAAAATTCTTAAAATTTGTTACAATGTAACATATTGTATTTTAAATCCTCAAATCAAAACTCAACCTTGAAATTATAATTAAATTAAATTAAATTAAATTAAATTAAATTAAAGCTTAAAACTTAAAACCTAAAATTTGAAGTTAATTAATTCATTATCTTTCAATTTAAAACTAAAATTAAAACTTAAATTAAAATTAAAATCAAAATTGAAATTAAAATTAAAATCACAATTAAAATCATAATTAAAATTAAAATCAAAATTAAAATTAAAATTAAAATCAAACTCAAGATTAAAATTGAAATTGCTATAAAAAACCAATAACTTGAAATTACTAAAATCAGACAAATTTAAAATTAACAACTAATACCTAAAACTCAAAACACTCAATATAGAAACAATCTAATAACCAAACTGCCCAAATACAATAAACTAAAATAAAATAAAATATAATATAATATAATAAAATAAAATAAAACAAAACAAAGTAAAGCTCCCAGACAGCACAAAACATCCTCAGGATCATCCTGAATATGTCCAGGACGGTTCAGGACATTTGTAGGATGTTTTAAGATATAAATATATTTATAAAAATTTAATATGCATACCTAATTATTTTTAGTTGTGTCGGCTATTTAATATAATTTAGAAATCTTAAGTATCCCAGTCAGCCAGGTCTGTTCTAATAGATATTGCCAAGTGCTTGCTACAAATTATTGTCAGCAAAAAGGCTACAAATTTGGTACAAGAGTTGTTATTACCGATTAAGCTGGCAGATTGCCGGCAAGAATCAAGCAAAGCTTGCTAACATAACTACACAGCAAATTGGCGGCAGAAACCGAGCAAAACTTGCTGACATGACTGACATCAGATTGTCGGCAAAAACTGAGCAGGATCTAGAGTGTGCAATCTGATGGCAAATTGGCAGCAAAAACCGAACAAAATCTGCAGCTTATTACAAAGTATTATAAAATAGTTCAGTCGCTTATCGCTATGCGGCGCGTTATTCATTATCTATACCCGTATTCAAATTCTTGTCATGAGTGTATATAAAGCCTACAAAATGCTAATAATATTATAATATATATATTTCTATCAGTTCAATTTTTGACCCAATTCTTATACAGGAAATTCAGATATTGAATTGATTTTTTGCAAATCGGACAGATAATTGTTCGATTTTCACTTATTCAAACAATTTCTGTCCAAAAAGATCTTCAATTTTATAAATTAAGTTATTTGAATTTACCTACATGTTTTAACATATTAATATATGATTTTATATAATGTCTAATTATCTAATGGTCATTTTATGACCAAAACTTATCATCATTTTGTTACTTAGGGTTAAGGCTTTAAATCTATTTAAATATATACTTTTATATGAATGGCCAAAAGCTGCAGAATTTGTTCGGTTTTTGCTGACAATCTGCTATCAGATTATCTTGCGCAGATCTTGCTCGATTTTTGCCATCAATTTGACGTCAAATCATGTCAAGCTTTGCTCGGTTTTTGCCGTCAATTTGCTGTCAGGTTATGTCAACAAGCTTTGTCACCAAAACACAAGCTTAATGCGGACACAGATGGCACTGGATTTGTTACCAAGTTTTGAGCGAATTTGATGCCAATTTGGCAACAATTTGTTATCAAATTGCTTACTGGGATTATAATAAGTATTAACATCCTATAAATGTCCACTGGATAATCCCTGGATGTCTGTAGGATATATCTGCCCTGTCTATTATATTGGATGTCTTTTGGATTTCCAGAGGACATATGAATGTGCAATTAATTGTTAACATTAATTTCGTTTAATATTAATAATTGAATTTGATGCGCACATTTTCATATATCCAAAATTATCATTTATTTAATATTTCATGAGAAATGTTACTGTTCGCAACATTCCAAAAATTTTACAAACAATAGTATTCAACCGCTAGTTCGTTGGTTTACCGCTATGCGACACGCGAACTCGTATTTAAGATTTGGTCATGAGAATTATATAAAGCTTGCAAAGAGCAACTGACAGGAAATTACAAATGTAATTATTTTCTATCAGTTCAATTTTTGATGCAATCCCAACATAGGGAATTCAGATATTGGATTGTTTAGAAAATATTACACTACTCAAATCCGGGAGCCAAACCTAAAATATTCATGTATAGCACGAAAGCCTCAAATATTAAAGAGCGGTGAACTATTTTTAATATTAGATTTTTAATATTGGCAGTAAATAACAAAACATAATTTTAATTTATATTTAAATTTTAAAATTTGCTCCTTGAAACATACGAAAAATATCCCTAACATATCCTATAAAAATCCTTAGGATGTTCCACAGGATCTCCCTGGATTCTCCAGAGGTTAATATACGGCTATCATTTACTCTTCCTCAGGACATCCAGAGGAGATCTGAGGATTACAATGGGATATCCTGAGGATATCCTACATGTATGTCCTGGATACCCTTTGGACGTCCTAAGGACATCCTTGTGCTGTCTGGGAAGTAACGCGTTACTTCCCAACCCTGTATATATATATATATATATATATATATATATATATATATATATATATATATATATATATATATTTAGATTCCTTCAGGAATCTTACACAATGTATTTTTTTAACATTAATTTTTTTTACACCAATTTATTTGTTTCATTATTTTGTACATAAAAGTATTACGGTAAGATTATCGAAAACTAAATATTTTACGAGATATTTTATTTTTTATATTAATAAAATATGTCAGATTAAGATATAAAATAGCTTGAAAAATACTTATAATGAAGAAATATTTTATTACAGTGTTTTGAAAAGGTCTCGAGAAGAGTTATAAGAATATACAATAAAAAATAAAAGATTTTATTTTTAAAAAAAAGTTGACATTATTTTGAAATTATCTCTAAATTCGATCCCAAGATGAAGGTCAAGGTCATTATCAAGTGCCTCATTTTGAATCCTGCTACTTTTGTATTTCACATTTTTTCTATCCCACTCCTGAGATATTTCAGGAGTCTGGGACATTTATCTCACCCGTTTTATATAGTATTTTTCTCGACATAATCGTCATTCGAATTGAGGCACAAGCTTTTATCCTTATCAAAGTATATTGCTATCAAACTAGAATCTCAGCCAACTTAGCACTGCTTATCACATTAGGTCTTCATGTGTCTTCTTGTCTTTGAATCGCTGCATTTTTAACTACATTTTCATTCATATGAACAGTTGAAAATCATTTAGTGCAAGGTCCAGGTGTCCAGGCTGTAGAATGGATAATCAAACTCCCATTGCTCCAGAAGTTTCGATAAGGGTTTTTAGACAGATTTTTTGCATGAAAATAGAAGATTCTCATAAACGCGCATTTTTCGAAATGTGAATTTATTAATGACTTTATTTTTTATAGTTATTTACAGTTTGTAGTATCATTAAATGTTAAGCATTAATATATACAATAATATTTCTATTGTCGATATATATTTCTTATGTAGAAAAAAATAAATACATAATACTAAAATTTTATGTTTCTTCTGCTTTCAATTCTTCAATGAGCCGTTTGCGTTCCTCTGCTTTTCTTAAATTTGATAATACTTCAAATTCTGCATCTGACATTCTATATCTTACTTGCGCCTGTACAATGAAAATGTTATATAAGATTATTATCATAATATTTTAAACAATAATTTTGCTTCTATTACAGTGAATTTAACTAATACATACAAATATGTCAGGTGTAGAAGCAAAGCTGAGAGGTTTGCTTATTTCATTTTTCAAATGTGTGCCTGCAGGAGATAATTGTCCAATATTAGAATTAGCACTTGAATGTTTTTGTGGTCCATTCCATAGACCACGAAGTTTTAGTGGATTTTTGATTAATCCAATCTGTGTTAAAAGAGCTGTTTCCTGAAACAAATATTTTTATTAGAGAATTTTATTATATAAAATTATATGACATGATTGTTCTATTGAAAAACATCATACTTACTGCTGCACTTTTATCTTCAAATTCTACCATTGCTGTGCCTCTTTTTGTAGATGACACAACAAGTGCTACTATGTCTCCATACTACGAAAAAAATTGAAAATAAGTATACTTGAAAGGTAACTATAGTTTTGGAACTAAATGATTAATAATTACTTACTTTTGAAAACATTTTATATAGAACATCATAATTATATCCACCATTGGATGGATCATCTTCTTGTGTATGCCATCTAATTTTGATTATAAAACTTTTTGTATTAAATTCCTTTTTATCAAATTCCTTGCACAGATTTCGCATCCGTTGTTTTTGTATCAAAATCTCTTCTTCTAGCAGTTTTTCTCCTTCCTTTCGTAATTTTTCTATCTCCATCTATAATTAATTATATATTTTACAGATCTCTGTGTATTAATAATGTAAGAAAATATTATAATAATTTTAATGAAATTGATTACATACTTTCTTTCGTTCCTCGTCAGATTTTGCTCGCTTAAAAGCCTCCTCTCGAGCTTCTAAATCATCTTTTAATTTTCTTCTCTTGGCATCAAATTCTCTATTACGTTCCTTTACTCGTTTTTTTGCAGCGATAGTTTCATCATATGCCGCCTTGTTTTATAACAAAACATTTTAATAAATTAGATTAGTTACAAAACTTTCTTGAAGTCTAAGAACAAATATGTTTAATGATGTTGATAATACAAAGGCTATTTGGAAATCAACTTCTGATAGGATTGCAAAATAAAATAAAAAACAGGAAAAACATTTCATTATACACAAAAGTTACTTCTATATATACGTTACTTTTCTGGGTAATCATTATCCAAATTGAGACATTTGTCGTAATGTGGCACAAGCTTTTACTCTTATCAAAGTACATTGCCGCCAAACTAGAATCTTAGCCAACTCTTAACACCACTCATCATATCAGCTCTTCATTGTCCTCGAATCGCTGCATTCTTAGCTACATTTTCATGTGAATAAATGAAAGCCACTATGTGCAAGGTCCAGACTGCAGGATGAATGATCGAATTCCTATTGCATTGCTCTAAAAGTTCCAATGGAGATTTTTCATTCACATAAAAGTATGGCTAAGAACACAGCAATTCAAAGGTAACAAGGAATTAATGAACAATGCTAAGATTCCAATTTGGTGCCACCATACTTTGATGAGGGCATACAAAAACTTATGCCACAATACAAGTATCTCACTTTGAATGATGATTATGTTGAAAAAAGTTATATATATATATATATATATATATATATATATATATATATATATATAACTTTTTTACATATAATAAAATATTTTTCCTCTTCCTTGTTTTCTTTTGTAAAACTACTAGAGATTGATATCCGCGAATAACCCCCATAATAAATTTTAAAGAAATGTTACTCACTCTAGCTTTATTATCAGATAACAATTTTATTGCTTCTGATAGCTTGTAAAATTCTGCTACTGCTGCCCGATTATGAGGATTTTTATCGGGATGGCAAGTTAATGATTTTTTTCGATATGCCTTTTTAATCTGAAAATGAGAATAAGTAATTACATATAATTTAATATATAATACACTGTGTTGATAAGTATAAAAAAAACTACTAGTATAAATATATATTAGATAGTTTAATAATTTGATATATATGATTTATAAGAGTACAATGTATTTTACTCCGTTACAATATATATATTTCTAAATAAAGCAAATTACCTCTGCAAATGTAGCATGAGGCTCTACACCAAGCAACTCGTAGAGATCCATCGTAGAAATCTTTGTCGGTGACACGGTGACAGTAGCAGAGAGAAGCCTGAGAGAGGCAATGTCGGCGATTTTCGTGAGTCGCTTTTTCTAGGCTAGGCCGTAGAGCAGCGCCGTGCATCCACTTTTAGAAATTGGAAACACTTACCCACATTCACTTTTCGGTACTGTCGATCAAATCTCCTATGGTTCATGTCCGTGCTACATCCATTTTTCTATACTGTCGGTCATTTGGTTCATATCTGTGATACATCCACTTTTCGATCTTTTCGATAGTGGTAGTATACTGATTGCTTGACAAAGAGAGGTGTTGACGCCGTCCTTGTCTCTCTTTCATCGCGTATATGTGTAGTATCTATGAAAGCACACACAGATATGTTGAGCGCATGGATGCGATCGTTGAGAGATAAATCTAGATAAGGAGCGACAATCGCGTGCTGTCCTTGTTCCTCTAAGAAAAAGCGTCCCACGAAAATCGCCGGCATTGCCTCTCTCAGGCTTCTCTCTGCTAATAATTTAATATTAAGTGACGCGATTGCGCCGCGATACCAAGTACATAAAAATACAAACAATTTTGCCTATGTTAGGGGCGTCAATATTTTGCCTATGTTTAGGGGCTACGGCGCTACCAAGTAGCTTATCCAGAACTTTAGGTTTAGTAAACTTTGAATTAAGATATTTCAATAACTAAAGCTCTAATGAAAAATCAACAGCACTTTCCTGATATAATATTATACAAGCTTTCGATTGTGATTAGTTTGAATAAGATTTGTGCAATCAATCCTGAGAAATGATAATCATATACAAGATTTGTGATACTTTCGGTCTTATGATTTTTCAGGTTCAGATTCAAATTGTCAGACTATATGCACATATACTCGCAAGCGATTTTATCCCTCAAGGTACATTCACAATGTTTGCATAAATTTACAATGTTTATTGAATGTCGGTATGTATTCATACATTGTTTACGTATGACGGATTTGTTGTAATTCGTATGACGAGATTAAAATGAAAACAACGGTGCGAAGCGCTTAGTATACAGAGTGGTCCTCGTAACGGTCGCCACGATTTTTAAAGCACTTACAATAATCTGACATAAAAAAGTTTCAAACAAAAGTTGTGTGGCTTCAAGGGGGCCATAAGATGGTGACAATGATTTGATCTTGGAAAATCATTTGAAAGTCATGTGAAGGTCAACTTTAAAATCTTAAATGGAAACCCCCATTTTTTATTTAGTATTCTTGTAGCTGACATCGAGAGCTTTCCAAAACACTATAATAAAGTATTTTTTTATTAAGTACTTTTTGAGTTATTTTATATTTTTATCTGACATCTTTTGATATAAAAAATTAAATATCTCATAAAATAGTTAGTTTTTGATAATCTTACCGTAATACTTTTATGTACAGAATAATGAGACAAATCGATTTTTTTAAATTTTCGGATATAATTGAAGCGATAATATATAATTTGTATGACTCTTAGTGTATATATATATATATCGTTATTGAAGTAATGGACACTAATGGATTTCATAATAATTAAATTTCAGATCAGATTTTTCTTTCTATGATGTGTCTAGGTTTTTTATTCTAGGATAGTATTTGTTTACCAGCACACGCTACTACAACGAAAGAAAGAGAAAGGGGGTTTTAATATAGGCTTCTGTATTTAAGTATAGTAAGAGACAACATACTTACAATCAAGTCAGTATGTTTGAGGCAGTTCAACACCGAGGAATATTAGTATTGATTCATTAATTTACTGTAACAGTATACATTTTTAGCATCTCTTATAAACAAAAAAAAAATACCCATCTAAAACTTTTAAATAAAGTTATTATTTTATATTTATATAGATAAATATCTATAAAAGGTGACATTTCACCGATTTCTTTTATTTTGATATATGTTATAAAGGGTGAACTTCTGAGTAACTTTTATTTAATTATGTGAAAGTTGCATGTAGTTTCCAAGATATATCACTGTAATGTATCCCCAATTTTGAGGACATATAATTCTAAAACTTTATAAAAATGGACTCAATGACCTTGACTTTGACAGATATTGTCAAGATTACTATCCTGAGTATCTTTCAAAAGGTTTTAAGCGTCGCTCGTTGTTTATTAAAAAGTTATTAACAAAAAAATTATTAATTATTATTAGCCATTATTTCGATAACGAAGTATTTTTCGTCTAATATTCATATAGGAACATTTGTTCATATTTTTATCCAGGAAAACGTTCACGAAGTTTTAAAACATACTTGTGACTCATCCTGTATAATACAAAAAAATATAAATAATATATAATATAAACAAATATATAAATATAAATACCATATGTAGTATAATTTTATTAGAACAAATCTACTTCCAAATTTGTATTTCTTTGATAGAATTACAAATTTTTTATAATTAAATAGTAAATAAATATTTTTTTTTCTGTATAGAAAACTTAAAACTTATTTTATAAATTGCTTTAAATTAAAATTTTTTTCTTTATTATTGTATAACAAAAACTATCGAACTGCAGTACGCCACGACGTTCGCAAGGAGGAAAAGGAAGAAACAAGCAGATGGATACAATAATATACATATATTGCCATAATCTGGCGACAAACACGCCATCTGTCAAAATCGTGAAACCTTAATTTTTACTTTATATCTCTAACAAATATAAATCTAGATATAAATAATTTAATATAAATAACCTTTATATTTATATACATTTATATAAATATAAATAAATATTAAATAAAAATATAATAACATATATATTGATCCAGAAAAATATATATAATCGAGATATATAATAAAAGATTAATAATTAATACCATATCTAACGATTACCATTTAGTATATTTCATTTAAAAATCTTTGATAATCGGAGGGTACAATAATAACAATCGGAAAAGGAAGATGGAAATAAAGAGACGGTTGATTATCTCGAGTTTAGTGAAAGTACTTCAAACTTGGCTTACGTGCTCAACTTCCCCGAGTATATTACGAGGCAAACTCTTACCAGCAGACTCAGTATCATCTTCACCATTCTTCAACTTCCTGACCCGATCTCTATTTGATTGAATAGATCTGATCGGTGTGCAGTGTACATTTTAGGTTTTCAATCAGGACAATAATTATATCTTAAAATATTTCTAATAATCTTGCCTGCAGCAAAATGCAGTAAATAGCACGATTTTTCACAAAGTGTGTGTTTGGAAATCTGCAGGAAAATTTATTGTGTGTTTTTAAGGTATGCGTTGTCTTCGATGTCCTGTCTTTGTTATTTTGTTTATTTATTTTTATAACGTAATATTATATATATAACAGTGTTTTTTATATAATAATATTATTTTTTATTTAATAATATCATATTATATTTATGTATTAATTTTATTTGGTCATCTTATTTATCTTTTCATATAAAGCATCATTAAATAGTTCCAAGAAAAAATAAAAAAAAATTACATACATTTATTTAGATGTACCTATATTGCAAAATTATGATATGTATCAGATAGTTTTTTATAGCTGCAAAACGCTTTATGAAAAAAAATGTATATACATGTATACATTGTGTGTGTGTGTGTGTGTGTGTGTGTGTGTGTGTGTGTGTGTGTGTGTGTGTGTGTGTGTGTGTGTGTAACTGTGCAGTAAAACTATTTATTTATGCGGCAACATACTATGAATCAATATTTCTCATTAACCTTTCTTCAAAATTATTTTTGTACAACAATATAATTATATACTGTATAATTACGGTTTTGCGATGAAATGTGAATGAAACTTTTATGTTTTAAAGAGGAAATATTTTATGTATTCAATTTTTGTATACATTTAAGATTATTTTTTAAACGAAAATATATATCTCTTTTATTCTAATAAAAATTTTTTGGAGCCATACACAAGATAAAATCAACAATATATATAGTATTCTTTTATAAGTAAAAAAAAAATTAGAATTAAAGATTTTAGATATTTATAACAGATACATTAACAAAATATATTTGTTTATGCTTATAATTTTACGAATCCATCATTTAATGTAAGTTTTTGAATAATACACAACTGTTACATAATGAAAACATAATGAAAACTTTCGCAGATGCAATTCTGTCAATATCGACATATAATGCCTCGAAGCAATACAATAACTATGATAATTAATGATTTCATTAAAATAGATTTAAAAAATGTAGACGTAATCAAGATTATATTAACGGGACTCTTGCGCAGATTTTAATTTTAAAATTATATATTTTAATACACCATATAAGTTAATATAACAAAACATTACGTAAACAGTTATGCCACTGAGAGATGAAACATTCGATTATATTGCAAAGGCATTCATCAAGATTCAATGTAATTCTTTGATTTTCTTCGATTACGCGTCCATGTAGATGTGTTCTCTCTTACTGTAGTAATAACATCACGTTCACATAAAATCTCAATCGCGAGAAAGCGAAAGTGTTCGCGAAGAATCTAGGCAATGCGAACAACCTGATGGATGATTTGATACAGGCGCGAATTTGACGCTTGCGTTATTTAATGTGATTTAACAACAAAAAATCAAATAGTTCATCCTCTCGCGCGAAAGGCAATTTAAATTTGCTTTTATTTTGAATCACAATAAAGAAATCTTGAGCCTATATCAAAATTAAACTTTAAATTATGTAAATATATATTTCTTCGTTATTCTCAATTTTCAAAATAAACCTAAAATATGCTTTCTTTAAAATAAAACTTTAATATTTATATAATTATTTTAATATGATACTCTTGCAGATTAAACTTTTTTACATTCTTACTACCAGTCTATCGTATTCTTAATGTATTTTTTCCACTTTATTCTAACTTTACACAGTAACGCTTTCTATATTGATGTTGTTTCAATGTATGTATATCTGAATAAGCTTACCATAATTATCAAACGTCGTTGACAACGACAGAGAGTCTATGACTGGGAATGGAGTGGATTTTGTCACATACTTGCTCCTTTCTACATTTTTATTATTGCTATATAATGTACTTTTATTTTTATGAATTTTGTCATAAACAAAACTTACCCTGCACATAACTATAAAATAAAATAAAATTACATACTATCCTTTTTGAACACAATATTACAAAATATTATCAAACTGCAAAGTTAATATGAGTTCAACTATATTAAACGTAAACTTTGCGAAATTAAATTAAAGTTTAAATATTAAAAGAAGCATAATTTGAAAAAATTTGTATAAAACCGGGTAGGCGGGTCAAACCGGGTACCTCTGTTTTTTCGTAATAAATGCTGCTAATCTATGGCTAGTTGTAAATTGATGCCATTATTATTTTAAAACAAACCGTATCCCTGTGCACACGATATTTTTTTTTTAATAAAAGTTCAAAGTATTTAGCCCATAAAAGATCAATATCGAGGCAAGAATCGAGTCGTCGTGCATTTTTTCTATATAGAGCATCTGTTTTGGTAAGTGCATTGCTGTACATATTAGAGAGTATATCATATTAGTTTTGATCGGTACTTTGTACGCCGGAATATGTAACCGTCGTATTTGTTACTTCTGTTGGGGCAAAACCAGGTACTCATATAATAAAAAAAGAAAGAACTTGTTATCTTGATCTTGTGTCCCTACAGAAAGCAACTGGAAACAAAAACTAACGCTCAAAGAAAGAAACCACTAAAAAAAAGGTTTTTGAGATCCCTAAAGTTAAAAAGTTAAATAAGGAAATCTTGCAGCAATGTCGAACAAAAGGATATCTTTATTTTTATCAATAGAATACATCTTTATATTGTATTTTGCTTAAAATAAATCTAGATTTTGTAATTACATAATGTTTTGCATATTTTCAAATGGATACCGTGTTCGATCCTACCGGTAGGACAAAACTTTGACTTCTCCACAAAATCTTGTTATTCTTGGTAACTAAAATTTTTTTTTTTTCAACAACTAACCTTATTTTTTCATAATTTAAAGTTCACTAAAGACTACTAACGGTCGGCAAATTTTTTTTTACTCTCAGATTTTTTATAGGAAAACAAATCCAAAAAAGTATCCTACTTTCCCCTACTCTGAAAACTTTGATTATGTAAGATGTAAGTAATTGATGCTTATGCAACGGTTGTAAAATCTCACAATTTTACTTTTTTTACATCCGTGAAATGGTACGTTTAGGAATTCTTAAATGCATTAATTCGAGTAAAACGAATAGAGAGATATATTTTTAACGATCTTTGCTTTACTTGATTTTCTTTCTTCGATAGCCTTTTCAGCCATTTTTTGTATAGAAAAAATTCTTCGATATAGTGATTGTAAAGCACAAATAAGTAGTAGAATAAAAATAATTATAAATAAATTTTTTTTGTAATGTAAGACAGATGCAAGGCTTGCGATTGTTAAGCATTCATCAGAATGACGTCACAATTTTGGGTTGCGCGTCATTTGGTGACATATAATTCTAATATATATATATGTAATAATCATCTAAAGTCTAAAGGCTTTACTTGTTTTATTCTAAAAAATATCCAAAGAAATCTAACAACATGTAGAACAAAATTAAATACATTTTTGCTCGTTTTACATATCATATTAATGATAATAATAATAATAAATTTTTATTGAATACAATATACAGGGTGTCTCTTAAAAACCGTCCATTAACAATAATTACATACAATTTTTCCTTATCAAAAAATGAATCGGAAAGTCCTGAATCATTTTTTTCACAACTTAACACTTAATAAAGGAGTAATTATTGAGTAAAGTTAGGCCAATCAGCGCCGATCTTTAGCCGCGCATCCGGCTAATAATTACTTTTTTATTAACTGTTATAGAAAAAAATGATTCAAGATTTTTTGGCTCATTTTTTGGTAAGGAATAACGCTATGTACTTAGTGGGTGGTCTTTAAATAACACTCAATATATGTATAGATAGTCTATACATATATAAAAAAGCGTCTTTTTCTCGATCAGCGTAGCAGGCAATTTTTTATGTAAAGTGCGCAATCTATAAAATGTTTGTCAATCCGATCAATTCCTATGATCAGAATATTGATGAAAAATATTGATAAAAAATATTGCAAATATGCAAAATCTATGAAAGATAATTTAATAACGCGTCAATTCGATATGTAGAATTATATTGAATTATATGTAAAATGAAACACTATTCCATAATGTCAACATTTTCGGAGGAAGGAGGAGTTACAAATAAATGCGCCAGGTACAAATAAAAGTATCACGTAGGACTTTCATTGTGATGAAAAGAAAGGTGAATGAAAGGATGCGATCGCACGAACAAATTCACTCGACCATTACAGATGCGACGAAATTAAACTTGTCCATATAATAACATAGCATCATTGATAATAAATTGTTTATTTGCTGTTCGAAAATTAGTTTCAAGAGAATGGCTCCTTTCAATTCCTTTCATTAGTGGTAACTATTTTACTACATATTTATTTTTAAAGTTGAATATATTTCTGCAATAACTATAAAATAATGCGTAGCGTTAAAGAGCATTTAACATTATTTAAAAAAAGTTTTAATAATATATTTTAATATTTATTATTATATTAATTACGTATCTACTATTTAGCGTTATCAAATTGTTTTTTTCTGTTTGTAAAAAGTTCAATTTAAATACAAAGAGAATTCAATTTGAAATAATACCTTACGCTTTACATCCGAAAGTTTTTTGCCAAATAGCATACTTTATTTTACTATTGTAAAATAATGTGGTCATAGAGAAATAATTGAACAATAATAATCCCAATATCATTTTCGTGCTTCTCATAACTATCTACTCGCCGTTATATGAAAGTCGAGAGATGACGATTGCACTAGCTTATCTCGAGAACATAATTAGAACAAAGCTAAAAGAAAATGGTGATTGTGACGATAGATGCTAATTACTAAATAAAATCGTTCAATTCGCGCCATATATATAAATCTTTTTAATAAACCAAAAAAAAAAGGAAGATTAAATACTCTGTTATAACGATTTGCGCAATTTCTTGCTATTATAGTTTCATATAAATTTAAAAAATGTTACAATTATGAGAATCAAGGCATGATTTACTAAAATATTGTACGAGTCTATCTATTACTATAGCTTATAGCTTGTATATCAGTCGTGCGTATCCCTATTACGCAATGTACGCGAGTCTTTCTCAACTAATAGAAAGATACATTGATATACCTATATGTGTGCTAAAATATGGTTACAGCGACCTGATGAAAATGCCTCGGCCATTTTGTATGTATGTATAACTCTATGTACATATATACTACTATACATATATATATTTTCCTATAGCGCACCAATTTTCAGATATAATATAAATCTTAATATGTATAATTAGTATGATAATAATGATAAAATCGTTTACAAAACTTTTAGAAAATTCTTTGAAGAAAAGAGAAAAAATATTAAGATGATTCGAGCGAATATACCATATACTGCGATTGAAAAGATGTTTTTTATGAAATATGCTTTATGTTACAGATCGAAACAGTCATATTAAAAGGATGTGCGTGACAATATAATTGTAGATGTCAAATGAAACGTTCATCGTTATGATGATAATTAAACAAGGATATTGGTATCGATTGCTATTGGCAATCACGATTTTGTCGGGGCATGTTAAAGCAGAAAAGGTTAAATACTTAGATAATTATAAACAATCTTTTTTTAATATGTAACATTTTCCAAAGTTATAATATCGCATAATCTATTGTTATATTAATAATCGACAATTGTTATAAATATCGCAATTTGCAATATGCAATATATTATCATCAAAAATATGTATATATGAAATATCCCAGTAAGCAATTTGATAACAAATTGTTGCCAAATTGGCATCAAATTCGCTCAAAACTTGGTAACAAATCCAGTGCCATCTGTGTCCGCATTAAGCTTTTGTTTTGGTGACAAAGCTTGTTGACATAACCTGACAGCAAATTGACGGCAAAAACCGAGCAAAGCTTGACATGATTTGACGTCAAATTGATGGCAAAAATCGAGCAAGATCTGCGCAAGACAATCTGATAGCAGATTGTCAGCAAAAACCGTACAAATTCTGCAGCTTTTGGCCATTCATATAAACGTATAAATTTAAATAGATTTAAAGCCTTAACCCTAAGTAACAAAATGATGATAAGTTTTGGTCATAAAATGACCATTAGATAATTAGACATTATATAAAATCATATATTAATATGTTAAAACATATAGGTAAATTCAAATAACTTAATTTATAAAATTAAAGATCTTTTTGGACAGAAATTGTTTGAATAAGTGAAAATCGAACAATTTCTGTCCGATTTGCAAAAAATCAATTCAATATCTGAATTTCCTGTATAAGAATTGTGTCAAAAATTGAACTGATAGAAATATATATATTATAATATTATTAGCATTTTGTAGGCTTTATATACACTCATAACAAGAATTTGAATACGGGTATAGATAATGAATAACGCGCCGCATAGCGATAAGCGACTGAATTATTTTATAATACTTTGTAATAAGCTGCAGATTTTGTTCGGTTTTTGCTGCCAATTTGCCATCAGATTGCGCACTCTAGATCCTGCTCAGTTTTTGCCGACAATTTGATGTCAGTCATGTCAGCAAGCTTTGCTCGGTTTCTGCCGCCAATTTGCTGTGTAGTTATGTTAGCAAGCTTTGCTTGATTCTTGCCGGCAATCTGCCAGCTTAATCGGTAATAACAACTCTTGTACCAAATTTGTAGCCTTTTTGCTGACAATAATTTGTAGCAAGCACTTGGCAATATCTGTTAGAACAGACCTGGCTGACTGGGATATTATGATCGGGGTTACAATTAGCAAATTTTGTGTTTAATTGATAAAAATAGTCGTTGCAGCAAAAGCGGCAGATTTTTCGAGAGCAAGTGCTACCAGCATTAGGTGGTAAAATTCCAGAGGAAGCTTTCAAACCGGATCGCTTGGCATTGAATCGATTGAACAAAGAAGGTATTACTGTACCTGATGGTATCATCTTAGATGCTCGGCATGTTCATAAACATCCTCATTTTGATCAAAGAACGCCGGAAGTAATTAAGGCATGTTTATATATACATTATTAATTATAGAATGACATTTGTTTCTTTCAAATACTTTGAATTATTACCTCTAATTATTTTATTAAACTTTAATGTAAATTTCACACATACTTTTTATAGCTAATGATTTATTGATTCTAATCTAATCAAGGTCTATCTAACATCAGACGGTCGATATGTACCGCCGGAAGGTCGACCTCACTATAATCATCCGAAAACAGTCGATACAACTTACATTATACGAAAACCGTTTATGCACTCAAATTACGAAACGTCGAACAATTTCGAAAACATTAAACTCCGAAGTTATCCAAAGCCACAGATTTATTCGAATTATAGACAATTTGTACCGATTGTACCACCCGTCAAACCAGGCATTTATAAGCCTATTGTAACACCTTTAATATTGCCGGCTGATAAGGATTTATTTGATTTATCAAAATGGAGAATGGGATATGATTGGGACACCATATATGAACCATTTGATGATTACTTTGTTAATAACATCGCGCTCTTCAATTCACATCAGGTAAATGTCTTATATTATACTAATAGCTATTTTTATCGTATTACTATCTTATCTTCTATAAAAAAAGTATCGATCCTGTGTGTGTGAGTCAAATTTAACGTTTTAATATAGTTTTAATATAGATGTAAAATTTATATACATACATATATATACGTGTATATATGTATTTATATACATACATATACAGGGTGTTCTAGACCACCAGTACGCCCCTTTTCCTTAAAAAATTAAGCATTTTAGAGAAAAATGTTTTAAACAAAAATTGTATGGTTTTGAGAGGAACATAAAATGCTGTCATTAGTTTGACCTTGGATGGCATCGTTAAGGGCAAGTCAAGGACACCTTTAATTTCTTAAATGGAATCTCCTATTTTTTATTACATATTCTTATAGCTTACCTCGAGAGCTTTCCAAAACACTGTAATAAAGTACTTTTTTATTAAGTATTTTTTGAGTTATTTTATATTTTAATCTGACATATTTTGATATAAAAAATTAAATATCTTGTAAAATATTTAATTTTCGATAATTTTATCGTAATACTTTTATGTACAGAATAATGAGACAAATCAATCAGTACAAAAAAAAAACAAATAATAATTGTTTAAAAAAGTACATTGTAAATAATTTTCTTAAAAACAATTATTTTTTATACTAATTGATTTGTATCATTATTCTGTACATGAAAGTATTACGATAAGATTATCGAAAACTGAATATTTTACAAGATATTTAATTTTTTATATCAAAATATGTCAGATTAAAATACAAAATAACTCAAAAAGTACTTAATAAAAAAGTACTTTATTATAGTGTTTTAGAAAGCTCTCGACATAAGCTATAAGAATATGCAATAAAAAATAGGGGTTCCATTTAAGAAATTAAAGTTGACTTTCACATGACCTTCAAATGATTTTCCAAGGTCAAATCATTGTCACCGTCTTATGGCCCCCTTGAAGCCACACAACTTTTGTTTGAAACATTTTTCTCTTCCGGGCTTGGTTTTTGAGATATTCGACTGGATGGATTAAAATGGGCTACCTAGTATATATATGTGTGCGTGCGTGCGTGCGTGTGTGTGTGTGTCTATATATATATAGTTTAGTTTGAGTGGCAATTTTTAGTGAGACACCCTGCGCGCGCGCGTGTGTGTGTGTGTATACAGGGTGTCTCACCAAAAATGGCCACTCCCTTTTATCTTTTAAACTAAAAGAAATAGATCTAACAAATATATGTATATCAAATTAAATGGTTCAAACTAAACTCTATCATGAGCATAATGGTTGCTTTCAAAAGCTATCTGTGTTAACGAACGAAGAGGTATGGATAATTTTTTTATAATAATGTGAATATTTTGATATGATAAAAGTTATAGCACTGTTTGAAACGAATACAATGATGTATAATATAATGTAAATATTTTACATATTATACAAGTTTTATCGAAATTTATTGAAATATCGCGGGCGTCGTCTACTTTTTCACTTTCTGCCTTGCGTTATAGTCAACTTCTGGCTCGTGCATTCATCATCTCAGTCCTTGACATCTTGACAGATGTGTGGTGACTATGTTTGTTGTCTTTTCAATCCACTGATGGGCTCCCTCACAGTGTCCCGCCATTTGTCCCGACTGGCTGTGGTCCTTGTTGCCTCTTCCATACTTGTATTAAGAAGTTGCTTCACGGTGTCGATCCACCGGGTCGGTAAGCGTCCTCTTCTTTGTTTCCCCTCCGGCTTACCTTGGGCTATCAGGTGTCCGAAAAACTTCAGAATTCGGCCGTACACGGAGCTGGATAATCTCTGGGGAAGGTCTATCTCAGCTAGAATCGATGCGTTTGTTCTTTTTGCCGTCCATGGAATGCAGAGCATCCTTCGCCAACACCACATCTCAAATGCGTCTACACGTCGTCTGTCGGCTGCCCGCAATGTCCATGTCTCGGATGCGTAATTGAAGACCGAAAAAACCAGCGCTCCAACCAGATTGACCTTAGTGCGGTGCGTGATGTTGTGGCTCTTCCATACCTTGGTTAACTGGGACATAGCCGTTGTTTCCAGCTGGATGCACCTACGGATTTCTGTCCCGCAGTCCCCTTGGTTATCCACCATCGCCCCCAGAAATACGAACTTACTCACCACCTCGAATCCACCGATATGCAGGGTATCTGGGAGATTGTCATGTTCCCGATCGATTATCATTACTTTTGTTTTGGCATTGTTTAGACGTAGGCCGTACCTCAGACTAAGATCCCTGAGTTTGTCCACAAATGTGACAAGCTCCTTTTTGCTCTTGGCAATTAGCAACGTATCATCCGCATATCTGAGGTTTGATATTCTTTCTCCACCCACAACTACGCCACCACCCCAGTCCTCCAACACCTGTCTCATTATGTGCTCGCTATAGATGTTATATAGCAAGGGTGACAGTATGCAGCCCTGTCTCACCCCTTTCTTGACCGGGCTCTCACCTGAGATGTTATTGTCAAGTCTTATAATGGCTGTATTGTTTTCGTACAGGTTTTCTATCAGATGGATGAGGTGAGGCGGAACGCCCATCTCCCCTAAAATCGACTACAGTAGGTGCCATTTAACGTTGTCGAATGCTTTCTCGTAATCTATGAAGCACAAGAACATCGGCACGTAGTGCTCTCGGGCCTTTTCGATCAATTGTCGCAAGTTCAAAATTTGCTCTCGTGTGCCCCTTCCAGTGACGAAACCGGCCTGTTTTGGAGCTATCTGTTGGTTCGTAAACGTCTGCAGCCGATCATGTATGACATAGAGTATGATTTTGCTGGCATGCGTAATGAGCGCTATTAGGCGATAGTTCTCGCACCTGTTCGTTGGACCCTTCTTGTGGAGTGGAATTATCATTGAGGTAGTCCAGTCCCTGGGCCACATGGCACATCTGTCAACCGGAAGGTGTTGGTGGAGATCCACACTCGGTTTTTTTCGTCTTCCTTCGTTCGTTGTGTTTCCAATAAGGCGGCCGTGGTCGCATCTCTGAAACAGGTTCACAAGTCCGCCGACGTGGATAGCCCTTCCATACTCATTGATGTAATTTTCTCATCCAGTCTAACCGCGAAAGCTTCCCGGTCAGCAATCGATGGTAATCTCTCCTCTTGCAGCTCTTCTGCAGACCTTTGTCTTTACCTGGAGCTTACATGTCAATAACCTGTGATCTGTACCACAGTCGGCTCCCGGGAGAGTCTTCGTCGAACGTATGGTCGATCTTCACCGACTGCAGATTAAAATGTAGTCAATTCGGTTTTTGGTACGCATGTCTGGCGAACGCCATGCATACATCTTTTTTATGTGTTGTTGGAAGACTGTGTTTGCTATCGTAAAGTTGTTGTCAATGCAAAACTGAATGAGTCTTTCACCTCTCTCGTTCTGGTCCCCGATTCCGCATTTTCCAACTACATTTCGAATGTGGGAACCAAGGTCAGTGCGTCCCACTTTAGCATTCTAATCGCCCATGATTATAGTGATTTCTCGACTAGGTATCTCGTCTATGACAGTCTGCAGAGAATTGTAGAAGTTGTCTAGTTCGTCCTCGGATGTCGGTGCGTACACTTGGATGAGATTCAGCGTACACGGTGCTGCCTTGATGCCTAAGGAAATTATGCGATCGCTGGCCGCGTTGTAGCCAAGAACGGAACTAACTATTGTATTGGAAATTATAAATGCTACTCCATTGCGACTTGCGCCGTCTGGGCCAGAAAAGATTGTGTAGTTATCACTCCGAAAATGACCCTTACCACGCCAGTGTGTCTCAGAGATCCCTGCAACTCTCACCCCACATCTTGACAGCTCCCTCTTCACTATCTCCACCTTTCCTACTTGTAAAAGTCCTCGCACATTCCAGGTCGCCATTCGGGACACGATTCGCCCTCTATATACATTGCGCGCTTTGGTCGCACATTTCGCATGTGATGCCCAGCGGTCCACATCCACATGCCCGATAGCCAATTTCCCACTGTCCACCCCGGACGTGGGACAGCGCCGATCGTCAGTCGGATCGCCAGACATACTACCTCCTTTGGTCAACAAATTCATAGTGTTCATGGGATTAGTAGTGCAGTAGATTCCCCTGCCTTTCTGCACCGCAGCACCTCAACCGTTTAGACTGTTCTAGTCGCGCTTGAGACTTTTTATATCTAGGCCATTCCGTGAAGCTTCTTCCTCTGCCCTAGTACAATACTGGTGGAGCTGCTGCCCACCACCAGGTTTCACCATATCTGGCTACCCTTGCTTAGTTTAGCCTGCAGGTCAATGCAGTTTTCCGGGGTGTGGCACAAGGAGCCATAAGCAAGAGTTTGGTTCCATACGAAGTCCAGTTACCTTGAGCCATCTCACAAATATGGGACGTGACCGCTCTTAGTTAAAGGTGATAAACCCATCTCGTGCATTAGAGATTGACATATATCATGCTGTCATTTGATCATAATATTTAATTCAAAGTTGGTCGTATCGCAGGGCCAAAAATGAAAAAGTAGACGTCGCCCGCGATATTTCCAGTTGATAAAACACGTATAATATATAAAATATTTACATTTTATCATAAATTGTTGTATTCATTTCAAACAGTGCTACAACTTTTATCACATCGAAATATTCACATTATTATAAAAAATTATGCATACCTCTCTGTTTGTTAATATAGATAGCTTTTGAAAGCAACTTTATGCAATAGAGTCCGATTTGAACCATTTAATTTGATATATATATATATGTTATGGTCTATCTCTTTTAGTTCAAAAGATAAAAGGCGGTGGCCATTTTTGGTTGGACCTGCATATACAGAATGTTTCAGGACTCTTGTTACAAACTTTGAAAGATGATAAGACTCAGTAAAAACATCGTTTTTTATTCAGCAACTGCTGTTCTCTGAGGCGTCCTTAAATGATAGGGAGAGGGGGACCTGTTGCATGGCCTGCACGTTTTCCTCAACCCTCTTGATTTTTATCTCTGGAGACATGTCAAAAGTACTGTGTAATCACCTCCACTCCTCGTTGACAGGAAAGAACTGATTAAACTGCCCAAGTCTGTGCCCTTCACCGTTAGGTTGCCTATCGGCAGGTGCCAGGATTCCAGAACACGTAGCTCCTTAAGGTCGGAGGACAGGGATTGTTTAATAAAAAACGATATTTTCATTGAGTTGTATCACCCTTCTTAAAGTTTATAACAGGGGCCCTAAAATATCTGGTATATATATTGTACATATAATATATAATGTGTACATAATGTGTGTGCGTATCAGCAATTGTTGCGTATTATTAATAAACTAGTGACACATTGTTTACTAGATTATAGAGGATTATCAAGGATTTCTCAATGAATTTCATAAACGATCGTCGAGGCACGTGAATTCAAAAAGTAGCAACATGAATCAACAATATAGCCAAATCCGGAAGTACCAGGATTCGAAACTATCACCAATATTTTACCATAAAGTCAGCTCGAATATCGCCAATTCTCATAATTCTGGCTACAGTCGCAAGTATATCGTAAACTAGGTTTTCTTGTCACGGAAGGAAAGAAAAATTTGTCGATATTGAAACCAAATGTTAAGCTAATCTGGCTCATTGGCCTTCGTTTCATATCTATATGTATCCATTATTTCAAAAGCAAAAAAAAACGTGAGTTTTAAATCATAAATTTGAACCAAATTAAGAGATATAAATACATAAAATTTAAAATTATAATTAAAGTACAACTCTTTGAATTTATCTAAAACAATTACTGAACATCAAATTGACTCTATGCTTAGTAAGCACAGATTTTTAGAATATAAAAATGTATAAAAATTAATTGAAACAATTTACTCTATACTAATTAACAATCTATCCATAAAGCAATATAATAAATATTACAGTATGATACGAGTTATCTCGTGCGCTTGCTTATCTGTGCGTGCGATTGATATATACATTGTACATGACTTATCATCTCTACATATTCATTAATTGATGAGATTTTATAACATTATTCAAAGATCAATTATATACAAACAGAAAGAATATCTTTGAATCTTGTGGGTTATCCGTAATACATCTTTGATGTAGATGCTTTATTTCTCTCGCAAATTTCTCTTTCTCTTTATGTGTAAACGTTTTGCATGAGCAAATCGCTAGATCTTATTTTCTACGATATGTAATTTGCAAAGACATATGGCAACGGCGTTTGATTAATCGCGTCATGATGTTATTTCCAACTCAACAAGTGATTTCGCAACTTCACGGCACTGTGTACTATCTATTTAGATTTTTACATGCAGTGCAATGTAATCTATATCAATGTGTTTGTCTGTATGTTACTCCTTTAATGAAGCAACCGATTTGAATTACGACATATTGTAAAATTGCGATCATTGAACGATGCTGCGTCGATTTTCTCCCATACGACACGAACATAGAAAAAGCGCTTATTACCATGCGAGCTATATGGTATATGTAAAAAGAATCCGTGCAATCATGAGTAAATTAAGCTGTTATAATTTGTCAATTATTTGATCAACTGCTGTCGTAAGCAAGTTATGGCGATTATAAGTTGACAAACATAATTTGTAACATATGTCCATCTTTGTTTGGCTATTATCTATTTCGCAAAATAAAAGATTGTAAAGAGAATTATATAATAAAACGAAGAGAGAGAGAGAGAGAGAGAGAGAGAGAGAGAGAGAGAGAAAGAGAGAAAGAGAATGGAAAGGGGAGGGGGAGGGAGAATCAAGTAATATTAAGAAACGCGAATGTTTTTGTCGAGCAATATCATCTTATTTTAATTTATACTAATTGCGATGTAACACTTCTATTCATGTATATATTTTATTAGATAGATTTCTTATATTTGTTTCTCTAAGGGCCAATTTCACCAAGTCCGGTTAGATGAACCGATTAAAATTAGCAGGGTCGCCAACAGAAAATAAAGGTGAAGGGAAATCATCGCATTTATTTTATTTCTGTTAACCACCTTATTAATTTTAACCGTCGGTTCATTTAACCGGACTTGGTGAAATTGGCACTAGAGTTACAAAGGAGTAACCATTTCAACATATATGTATAATAAAAAAAAATACAAAAAGATACCTTAGAACTGGACTTAATATTACCGTACACACACACACACACACACACACACACACGCGCGCGCGCACATCTCCTCAACACAACATATAAGGAAGATACGCAGTTTAGGGAGCACACAGGGATCATTGAGATCATCCTTTTTTCACTCAGTTTCACTTGCTGAAATCAAAAATCATAGTCAAAATAGTCTTGGTATTCAGGAAAAATTTAGACATATTGTAAATAGAAAAAAGCAACGGTTGATTTTATCATTTTCTCGAGACATCTCAGCAAATTTCTTTTATCGTGTTTTTATTAAAATTATGGTTTTTATTTGTATTAAAGAATAAATTAGAGTTCTTTCTTTTTTTATTTTAGAGGGCTTGTTTTTTTATAGTGGCGGAAAAGGAGAGAAATAAAGAGTATTGCATATATGCATATATCTCATACAATACGAAGATTTTTTTTTTTCAAATACTCAAAGTGGAAATAATTGTTTCGTCTTTATCATTGTCAACTATTCCTCCTCCTTCCTCCCCCCATTCCTCAGCGTATTAAACATGAATAATAAATATGAGAGAATCTGGATATTGATTTTAGTTAATACTCACGAAGATCCCTAAAAATTTGTTATCAAACTATTGTATTAAGCCCATATATCTTTCTCATTGCATAGAATTAGGATATTAAAATTAAAACATTTTTCTAAGTATTTTTCTAAATTCTATTGATATAATTAAATTTCTTCTTTTTTGATATAATTAAAAGTATCTAAATTCATAGATATTTATAGTGAACTAGGTGAAATCTATTCGTTAGATATTGCAATCCAAAATCATTCACTTACAAAAAGATCGTTTATAGTTGGAACTATGATAATATAATATTTTAAACAAAATTACAAAACTGATACATTCATTTTTGAAACATTTTGTTACTATTTAACACATTTTCAGTAACATTTGTCTTTTCTACACTAAATATAGCTCTTAACCATAATTAATATACAACGTATTATTTTTTTTAATTTTATATCATTAACATTTAAAGTGTCTTTTGAATTGATACTACGAGGGCGGGCTAAAAAGTACACACGCTCGGTTATTTCAAGTACGAAAAGAGGTATCTAAAAAAAAAAAAATGTATGAATTACAAATCTATATATTTCTTTTAAAACATATAAACGCATATAATTAGCTACGACTATACGACTTCAAAATCAAATCCGTAATCTTTGTTACAGGAACATGCTTAGGCATAGTTTAGGATGGGCTACTCGGATCATCCATAGAGGCTTCACATTTTTTCGTGAGCAACCAATCAGCCCTAGTATCTGGGCTTACATTCTGGAGACGTGCTGGGCATGTCGTGTCTCCGTGGCAGTCAGCACTTCATCCATTAAGTAAGATTTCAATATCGCTCTGGAGTCGTATAAATAGTGGTCTAGTTTCTACCGAAGTATTAATTCGCGTCTAGTGCGGCGTAGAACCAAATTTAAGTCGATGGAAACACGACTGACTGCGTTCATTTCACTCCCATTTCGATCGAAGCTTTGTCGGAGTGGCAGCGAATTGACACGAAATTTAGTTGGTGGAAACGGTTGAGACTAAATGGTGCCAACTTTTATTTTTCATTATTTTATAACCATCAATATATAATCGATATATAATCTATATATCGATGTTCGTAACAGTTATCGTTTGTTCGTATTAATCATCAAAACGGAAAATTAACAAAAAGATTGTCAAGGCTTATGTTTATTTACATTCACAAGCAAAAGTTAAGTTGGATCTACTGAAATATCGATCTTTCTCGCTTCTATTCTATTTCCAGTGGAAACAGTACGTTAAATTCGATGCGCACCGAAACAGAATCGGATTGACGACTTCGGTGGAAACTAGACCAGTGTTAAAGTGGAATAAGGTGTGAGGTATGAATAGCTTAGTGGTAAGAGCAGTTTCCCGGAAAGCGAAACACTCGAGTTCGATTCCCGATTCGGCCACTCATATTTCGCATATTTTTTCAGATCCGCAAATATTGTTTTCTAATAATTATTTGTCGGGTTGGAAGAGTATGTAAATGTTCTATACAGATACGACAGTGCCGCTGCCAGGCAAAAGATGGATGCTTGGTTTGTTTGCCTTCTGCCGCCTTAACCCCCCCCCCCCCCCCCTTGTCGCTTATGTAAGAAACATTTATTTGTAGGGCCTATTATTCTGATCCATAGTATTCCATTTCATAGATGCTCTATAATATATAGTATGATAGGATTGTTCATGCATTGGTAACAGTTCAGCATACTTACCGACTCAGAAAGACGTCTCGCGGTCATTGATATGACCAATAAGATAGAATACGATGAGTCAAAGAGAAATAGAAGTATTGTATCAGACGGCTTGTATGAAAAGTGTGCATAAACATATTTCAATTATACTTAACAAAAGAGGAAAGAGTTCTTAATTATATAACCACCTTCCAACATAATAGCTTTTACTATAAAATATTATATATTTAATGCAAAAGTAAAAACCACGATTTTAATAAAAATATGAGAAAAATTTGTTGGTATGGCTCGAGAAAATAATAAAATCAACCATTGCTTTTTTTTTGTTTAAAATGTCTCTCAAAATTTTTCCTGGATACGAAAATTATTTTAACTATGATTTTTGATTTCAGCAAGTGAAACTGAGTAAAAAAAAGGTAAACCCAACAATCTCTACGTACTCCCCTAATTGCTTAAAATGCATACCCTTCTTTACAACTAAGTCCCCTTAATATTCACTTTATCCAACTTAAATCTAACTTAATATCTACTTTTATCCAACCGCACGCGATCCTTCTCTGGGATCTTTGTTTCCTTCAGAGCTATTTGTATTGATAAACGATTCTTTACACTAACTACAAATTTTTATTTTTTATCCTGTCATGCCATTTAAATCCTTCTTTTATCATTCCATTCTCTCTCTCTCTCTCTCTCTTTCTCCACTCCTTTACCTCCAGTAAACTTCCTTTCCACCCACCTTCCCTTACCTTTTCCAAAAATAATTATTTTTAAGAAAAAGTATGTAATTATTTACAATGCATTTTTTAAAACAATTATTTGTTTTTTTTTATACTAATTGATTTGTCTCATTATTCTGTACATAAAAGTATTATGATAAGATTATCGAAAACTAAATATTTCACGAGATATTTTATTTTTTTATATCAAAATATGTCAAATTAAGATATAAAATAATTCAAAAAATACTTTATTATAGTGTTTTGAAAAGTTCTCAAGATAAGCTACAAGAATATGCAATAAAAAGGGGGGTTCCATTTAAGAAAACATCGATCACATTGACCTCACCTTGAAAAAGTCAAATCCATATTTTTATTATGTGGCCTCCTCCGAACCCTATAACTTTCGTTTGAAACATTTTTTTCGATACAGCTTACGTGAACTTACTTAAGTGAACACTTCACTTTCATTAATATAAGCTACGCTCCTTCAACGATATTATATTATAATTAACGATAATAGTCGGGTAATTATTAGAGAGTTACCTCATTATGTAATTACAACGGTCCGGAAAATTACAATTTATAGAAACAGAGAAGCGCCACAAGAAAATATTGTAAAAACGCGTTAACATTTCTTTGATGATGGCAAAATTTAATGACGTACAGAAAAAAATGGAATTTTCTGATTAATATTACAGATCTTTTAAAGAGAGTTTCTATTTTGTTAGCATTGAAAAATAGGCAATTTTTTGAAATTTTTAGGAAAGGAATTAATAAAGATAAAATAATAAAATTTCATATCTACAAAAATATATCTTTATTGAATAAAAGAAAATCGCCTTGTTATTTGGAGTTAAAGAAGGAGGGGGAGAGGGAAGGGGCAAGCAGCCCGGTAAGATGAATAGACGGTGGAATTTCCAGAGCCTCCAAAAATTATCTGAAACAAAAAAATCGACTAGTTTTATAATCTGTAGATGTTGGCGCATAAAGTAGACTAGAATAAAAAAAATATAAAAACTTTTGAGTGAGTTATGATTACTCAAAGGTCATTCTTTGTAGAAAAAATGTTATTCTTTCTTTGAATAATCATAACTCACTTGAAATTTTTTATATATTTTTTATTGTAGTCTACTTTATGCGCAAACATCTACAGATTATAAAATTGGTCGATTTTTTTGTTTCGAATAATTTTTGGAGGCTCTGAAAATTCCACCGTCTGCTCATCTCACCGAACTGCTTGCCCCCCTCCTTCTACAGCTCCCAATAACATGACGATTTTTTTTTATTCAATAAAGATATATTTTTGTGGATACCAAAGTTTACCATTCTATCTTTATTAGTTTCTTTCCTAAAAATTTCGAAAAATTGCCTATTTTTCAAGGCTAACAAGGTAAAAACCTCCCTTAAGCTTGCAATTTATGTTGTACAACATCCTGCATTTTTCTCTATTAAATTATAAACCGTGACATATATCTAAATGTGCAAGATATTCTAAATCGCTCAGAAAGATTAAAGAGACTATCTTTTATATTCTAATATATTATATTATAAAAGTATTTTTTTCAATATATATGTGTATAAGATAGATTTGATTCACGTTTCCATCATAAATTTTATTTTTGCAAAAAATTTATGTAAATTGCATGTAAAATATAATAAATAATAATTGTATGTAAAAAATATATCTCTCTCTCTTGTGACAGTAGTGCTGTTTCTTTTTCTTTTACTATAAAGTCTATACACACACTATTTAATATGCATTAAATATTGCAATATTCCATCGTATTATATTTTGTTGATACTTTTAGTATTTTTAATTAATATTGAAATCTGTTTTTTGCAAAAAAACATTGGAGTGTTTTTGATATGTGAAGAATTATCAAGAGATATGTATAATAGATAAAACATCAGGTTTTTATCTTTTTAGCGAGATAAAAGATTTATTTTCTTTCATAGCAACATTATCATCAGCATCTTATGTCAAAGAAAAGAGTTGTTAGACAAAACTTTGTTTTATGCATCTGTATAATGCATTACATTGTATCGAGTTGCACTAATATTCATCAGCGATGCACGCGATGTCGACAATCATCTAAATTTCTGTTTTAAGATATAATTAGCTAATGCACAGATATATCTCATAATGGAAGGGGCTTGATATCTCGTATTATGTGTAGTTTAGACTTTCTCTTGCTCTATGTGACATAATTTCTCATACACCTAGCACAGCATCACGGCTGAAACTTGGTCCAGTTTCGTTTATATTCAAACTCGGTACGGTCATGTCAAGAAATCGCTGTATCCTTCCCGTATTTTTGCTCGCCACTATACTGGCAGTGTCCTATTCGGCCATCGTACAGGTATATATAAATAACAATTTTACTAGGCCAAAATAACTTTTTGTTGTAAACTATTTAAATAATATAGGATATCCGAAATTTAAGATATATATATTGATTTATTGAATTTTGACGTTTTTTATGTTAATCAGTCTTTTTACTTAGATTCTGCATTTCTTCTCTTTCTCTTCCTCTTTTTTGGAATTTAATGAAATATTGTGTATGCATTATAACAATAAAAAGAGTCGCAGATCAACTCTGAAACAAATTCATTTCACAGAGACTGCATTATAAAATATCATTTAGCCTTGATATTAAATTTAAAAATTATTATGCCTTACAAATGTTTAAATTTAAAAAATTAGATGCTATTGTTTAATAAATAAGTATTTTTTCTTTTGTAGACACATTAATCTATCGCTAAAGAATTGTATTGCATGCTATGTGTAAAATAAACTATCAATTTGTGAAGTGTGATATTTAATAGGATATTAAGTGTAATATACTTCTGCAATATATCAAGATTCACAAAGATAGATTTAAAAATAAATAATAAACATTTTTTTATTAACTAGGGCATATACAGGGTATTATATCAGTACCCCTGCTAAAAATTTTGAAGAGTAGTAGAACTCAATGAAAGCATGGTTTTTTTTAAGCAACCGCTGTCCTCCGATGCGTCTTTAAGGAGCTACGCGTCCTGAAATCCTGGCGCCTGTTAGTAAGCAACTCAACAATGAAGGACCAACAATATTACAAAAAATGTTCAAAGTTTCTTCCTCTTAAGGAAGAATGTCCCTACAGATAAAATTCAAGAAAATTGAGGTCAGGAGAACGTGCACGCCAAGCAATAGGTTCCCTTCTTCCTCTTCATATTTTCTCAAAGTAGCTCCTTAAGGACGCGTCGGAAGGTAAGGATTGCCGAATAAAAAACGATGCTTTCACTAAGTCCTACCACCTCTCAAAGTTTGTAACAGAGAAACTGAAACCTCGTGAAACATGTATGTATGTATATATATGTATGTATGTATGTATGTATGTACATTGTCCGACAATAATTCGTTCCGTTTCCCTAACGAGGTGAATATATGAGGAGATATGCTACGTTCACCATATGAGTATTAATGAGATATTAAGAGAATATATTTCACAAAGAGGTATGGTAGTAATAATTTGCAGGTCACAAGTATTAATTTTGTGTCTTTAAATGTCTTCGAAAATGCGCGTTTGAATTTGTAGGATATCTCTCCGCGAAATATATTTTCCTGTTAACTCCTGGTAATTCAGAATCGAATTTTTGAGCGCTCTAAGACACATTACCGCTAGTGAACGCCATTACTGTACAACCTCTTCGTAAAATACATTATTCTCCTACAAACTCAGACTCGAATTTTCAAGGATATTTAATTGACACAAAATTAATACTCGTAATCTGCATTACTACTAACATACCTCATTGCGAAATATATTCTTCTAATATCTCATTAATACAGTGAACGTAGCATAGGTATTCCTATTCCTACGTTCACTTCGTTAGAGGAACGGAACAAATCATTATCGGACAGTACATATCATAGACATAGTATATCTAGACTAGAATCGTATATAATCAGAGAAGCGACAATGGCGTTCCGCTTGCTGATTGGCTGACCGCTACGAGCCCGTTACACTTAACGACCGCAACGCTCACATATCATTTCATCTTTGTTGTTCACCAAAAGTTAAACAAAGACAGATAATGCTCGCGAGCATTGCGGTCGTTAAGTGAACGCGTCCTATGTTGGCGATTAGTTTGCACGTAGAGAGAGAGAGAGAGAGAGAGAGAGAGAGAGAGAGAGAGAGAGAGAGAGAGAGAGAGAGAGAGAGAGAGAGAGAGAGAGAGAGAGTGGATCCTACGTGCAGACTAATCGCAATCGGCGTATCGTAAGTGAGAGAAAAGTATATTTGTAATGTCATTTTCTAAAAAAAACCATTTTGAATATCTCTGAAACATTTTTAAGACATTTTATATTACACATAGACAGCTGCGGGACCAACATGGCGATTATGGGAAGCATAGAGGGGGTAGCGATGTCGCTTTTCTGATTATATAGGACTATAGGACTCTAGTCTAGAGTGGTTGCCTTTATTTAAAATTTAAAGAGTAAAGATACACATAGAAAAGGACATACTCTGTTTCGTGCTCCTTGCGTTCTCTCTCGCTCGCACATAGCATAACGCTCTCTTTTGTCAAGCTACGTGCGAGCGAGAGAGAACGCAAGGGGTACGAAACAGAGTATGTCCTTTTCTACGTGCATCTCGGCTCCCACTCCTCAACACTCGGTCTAGATATACTATATATATGGTACGTATATATTGTATAAAAAACCATATGTAAAATATATATCTCTGAGAGATGCCTTGTATCGTCAGATTAAGTTAAAGTTGTATTGAATCGATTTATTTCATAATATGAAAAAAGTGGCAGTATAAAAATAATATGAAAAAACGTCCTTGGCTTTGAATTAATCAAGATAACATTTCGTGAAGGTTGGTTACACTCTGTTGGACTCCAAACTTTTTCTGGACTATAGAAGAAAGCAAATTATGAATGATCCGATACCTTTTCTCTTTCTCTCTCTCTCTCTCTCTCTCTCTCTCTCTCTCTCTCTCTCTCTCTCTCTCTCTCTCTTTCTCTCTCTTTCGCTCGCTTTCTCTCTCTCCATCTTGGAAAAGATTACTTTTTATATTATTATATGCGTTTTTATATTACAATATATACGTTTCATCGACCTAACTTTGTATTTAAATTATCAATGTTAAATGCTTCCATAATTATATTTTTTACATCTCATGTTATTGTGTTTTGTTTTGTTTGTTTTTCAATAATGTTAATAATATTGCTTCAATTTTTATAAATGAATTAGGAACAAGTTCCAGTGGATAACTATTACGATGAGTATCAAAATTTTCAACCGGTAGTGGGATTTCGTCGACCCATTATCGTAAAAGAAGAGTCGAAGAAAGAACAAGACTTAAGTAAAATTCCTGGAATTCCTGGGGTGGATTATCCCATTTATCATACAGTGCCGCTTACGAGTTTCTCTTGCGCATATGTTCCGATCATACCAGGAATGTATGCAAACGTGGAAACTGGTTGTCAGGTACATACTTATACATATATACTATATATATTAACACAAATTTTATATAAAAATAAAATTAGAAAAGAGACAGAAAGAATCACAGTAGTAAAATTAACTATACAGAGTGAGGCATTTAAAACAGATCACCCGAATAACTCCCATAGTTTTGGAGATAGGAGAAAATTTTCGAAATAAAAGTTGTATGGTATCGAGGGGGAAATCTTGTGGAAATGAACATTTTTTTTTAGATAGAGGCGCTTAGGAGATTTGAAGGTCATCTTCATTTTTTTAAATAGAATTACCCTTATTTTTTTTATACAAATTGATTCCTCGCAATATTTGGCACAAAAAATTCTAATAGTAAGATAGCCAAAAAGTGAATAGTTTACGAAATATTTTGTACTTTTCGGCTTGTCTTAGATGCTTCACCCTGGATATATATGTTTATTTAAAAAGTTTTTAATAATTCTTGCTCGAAAAATGTTTACAAAAGAACGAGATATTAAGAGCAATAAATGAATAATAAAGCAATTACATTCATTTCAATAATAATAGTATAGGAATGAAGCTTGTCTATGTCAATTGCGTATTCTCATACAATTGTTTTTAAACTTTAAAAATCCTTTTTGGCTCTTTTTTTTCTATATAAAAGTTGAGTTGTGAAAATGTAGATATATACGCTATTATAATAATATTTAGAATAAATTAAACAAATTTTATACATATTGAAGATAATTTTTCATAACACATTGATCTCTCCTCTTCCTCCTACCCTTTTTTTACACCGTATATACTTCTAACGATATATTTACAAAGTGATTATTATATATTGCGTACTTTATGTCGTATTCTGTATAAAACTGATAACGCTGCTTGCAAAGTAAGGAAAAATTATTTTACTAAGTTCGACGTAGCGTGAGCGGACAAAGTAGAGCGGATTTATTATGTAAGAGAACGGACTGGCATTATTAAAACTTCAAGGCAACGCGAGAGTAAAGACCAATCTTGTCTTGGTGAAAGACAAACTCTACGAGAGAACAGTCTCGGCAAATTGTTATCGTAATTGAGTTTGACTCAGATTCTCTCAATGTATCGAATATATGTTCAATATAATATTGCCTTTGCTCGACAATCTTTAACATTTTGAACAAGGTATTTTGCACTTCTGATAAATTATATTATTTTTTATATATTTGCATTTAATATACTATATTAAACTTGAAAACGATAATTGTCATAAAAATATGACCAAATAAGCTATTGCTAAATTTTACATGAACGATAAAATGCAATAAATGTATATAAATGTCGTTACGTGACTGAAATGTTCCGTTATGCATTGCAACTTGATTTCCAGAGCGTTAAACTTTCCTTTTCAAGAATGTCATTCACTTCCTTTATATTTCCTTAAGACTGATTTCTTTTTACCGTGTTTCGTATTGTTTTCAATATTTTTACCAAACTTGCAAATTTGTGTTTTGCATTAATTTCTTAATTATCATATTTATATAAAACATAGGAATGCATTTATTATCTTTTGATTTGACTAATTTATACCGAATAATTTTTTGTATATTTGTATTATAGAAATCAAGATTATAATTGCTAAAAAAAGAAAACACAGTTATTAAATCTATCAAAGTTTCTGTAAGACTAATTATGCTGTTTTTAATTTTGTGTATCAAATTGATATTGTTATAGGCATATCACATTTGTCATGACGGACGTGAAGGACACCAAGGTGCCTCTTTCTTATGCACCAACGGAACACTTTTTAACCAGCATGAATTTGCATGCGATTGGTGGTACAATGTTAATTGTGCCAATGCACCATCATTTTATAGGTAAATCTTTCGAAAATATTCAATTTGAAATAATTTCACCACACAGAGATATATATTAATAAAATATGTTAAAACATATTTTACAATAATAATAATGATTTGTTAATTATCAGAAATTTGTTAATCTACTAAATATAAAATCTGATAATAAAAAGCGCGACGTTATATTGTATATTACGTACATAATCTATGTTTTCTTTTCCTCTTTCATATTTGCAGACTTAATGCAGATCCATTAAAAAATCCATATGTACCAAAGGAAACAAAGGACGAAATTCGAAGAAGATTGAAGATTGTCGTATTTTAAATATAATTAGCTAGTTAATTAGACTTATATAATTTCCCATTTTTACACAAATGTAGTTAAGTATAATTGTTTCATTAAGTTTTTAGCCATATATAAAAAAAAATAATTTAATTTCTTTACGATTGAGAATCAACAAATCATGTTTTTTAATGATACAATTAATTTCCCACTTTAATTTCGCAATTCTCGACATATTAATTCTTCAATTTCCACGTCAATGTCGATCGCAATTATCGCAGGGACACAAGATATAAGGAGAGAATACAACAAAATTTTGAGAAAAGTATGGCAAAAGTGAGATTGATGCGTGAGATTAATCGAAAGAGTCATTAGCTTTCTTTTCTCTCCTTTTCAAAAAATATACAAGATTTCCTCGATTTTTTTTCCTACTAAAAAAATTCGGCATGAAAAAACAAAATAACGTAAAAAACAATATAAGGAAATAATATAAAAAAGAATAAATAATAAAGAACAAATTTTTTTCCATGAAACTTTGTTTTCGAAAAAATCACTTCTATTAAGCTGGATCAAATTAGCAGAATCAAATTGGACCTATCAGATTATTTAGTAGCCAGTTTCAGTTTTTGAAAGATACTTTATTCTTGAGACTGATAGGGATTAGGGATAGTTTTCGAAGGAATGGCGGGGGTACAAAATCTGAAACTTTACATTTTGACGATACAAATTATGTTGCGTCGAGCGTACAAGTAGCGATTGGTTCTGCTCGTGGTAAAAGGTACTTTACTTTTGAGCTCAATAGAGCTGAGTTCAATTGCGGGTTGTTTTAAGCAGAAGGGATAAATATATTAAGTTTATTTGGATGGTACAAATTAGTAAAAATTCAGCCCTTTCGATTTCTAGTCTTATTTTTATCTTTTCGTTTTGTTTTAGTTTGGTCTTGCTAGTTTAATTTGAAGGTAGCAACGCCACAACTTTTTTAAAAATGGCACGAGGTACAAAATTATTATTAGTAGTACAAATTAGTACAAAATGGGCACTAAATAATTTGATAAATCCAATTTGATTCTTCTGATTTAGTCCTACTAGCTTAATAAAGGCGAAAAAACCTTGACTTTAACAATCGGAAAATTAGTAATATTATATTTTTGGATAAAAGCATCAACGGCATGCGTCATTTGTCATTTATTACAATGGCAGAGGCTATAAAAAAAAAAAAAAAAAAAAAAAAAAAAAAAAAAAAAAAAAATGCATTTAAAAAAGCAATAAGAAATTGTTTGTTTTATTCTTTAGATATTATGATTACAACTATCGAGATATACAGGGTGTACAAAAAGTATCGAAACCCCTTGATATCTCGGAAAACACGCACTTTAGAAAAAAATGTTTTATACAAAAGTTGTAGAGTTTTATGTGGCGCATTACATAGCGATATTATTATGACCTTGAATAGCGTTATCAAAGTCACGTGAAGGTCACCTTTAATTTCTTAAATAAACCTCAATTTTTCTTTATATATTCTTGTAGTTCACCTCGAGAGCTTTTCAAAACACTATAATAAAGTATTTTTCATTAAATATTTTTCAAGTTATTTTATATCTTGGTCTGACATTTTTTGATATAAAAAATAAAATATGTCGTAAAACATTCAATTTTCAATAATCTTACTGTAATAGTTTTATGTACAAAATAATGAGACAAATCAATTGGTGTAAAAAAAACAAATAATTGTTTAAAAAAGTACATTGTAAATAATTACATACTTTTTTTTAAAAATAATTATTTTTTTTATGCCAATTAATTCGTCTCACTATTCTGTACATAAAAGTATTATGATAAGATTATCGAAAACTAAATATTTCACGAGATATTTTACTTTTTTATATCAAAATATGTCAGACTAAAATATAAAATAACTCGAAAAATACTCAATAAATAAATAGTTTATTACAGTGTTTTGAGAAGCTCTCGAGGTAAGGTACAAGAATATGCAAAGAAAAATAGAAGTTGCCATTTAAGAAATTAAAAATGACCTTTATGTGACCTTGACAATGCTATTGAAGGTCATAATAATATTGCTATATAATGCGCTACATAAAATCCTACAATTTTTGTACGAAACATTTTTTTTGAAAATGCGTATTTTCCGAGATATTAAAGGCTTTCGACACTTTTGTACACCCTGTATATGTATGTATATCATAGTTGCTATCAAGAATTATCTGTGTTGCGCGTTCACTTAAATATAATATCGGTAGTCCGTAATATGCATCTAATTATTGAATCTTTGCTATCGACACGAGAAACTTTCGATGAAATTTCAACAGACATTTTTTGACTTTTGTATGGCACTTGTCTTGTTGGCAATGATCATGTCTCACACATGTAAATATCTGATTGCCGTTAATTATATGGCGAGGAAGATGAAAGTCGTACATAACAATTTGAAACGAGTATTGTTCGCAGATGGTATTATGTGAATGAAAAAAGTGCGGCGAATATTGTATTTTTCTTTTTTTCCGCAAGATAAATTGTATGATTATCAAAAGGCGCAGTTAAGCATATGATTACGATAAAAAATAATTTTAATAGTATTTTTGTAAATTTTGAGTAAATTTAAGTAATTTTATTATAATTTAGAACTGAGTAATTAAAATTTTGTTATGAAGAGTATCATGCATAGTATAATTTCATTAAGTAACGCATGATTGTATATTTTCGCTAAGCAATAGATATTATAAGAATTTAATTAAAGATATATAAATATATCATAATTAAATATTAAAAATGTTAAGGAAGAGAAACTTGGTCGCAAACTCTTGCGAAAATCAGAAAGAACGTTGGCGTCTAGTGAGAAGTAAAATCAAGGACGTTACCTGGTTCGCTTTCGTTATCGAAAGGCTGTGAACATGTAGCGAGACAGTTGCACGTGGCGGATACGAATTGCTCTTTCCTCTAGTCTAGGATGTTTGAAGCTAACAATGAAGTAGATAACGACAGATAGGTCAGTCACATGACGCACTGTCTTGCACGGAACTGATTACAGTTCCGTATTTTATTTATACACATCTACTTTACAAAATTTCTGTTTATATTTTTCATAAACTTCTGACTTTTTTTTTAAATATTTGTATTACTCGTAGCTGTGTGATGTTAAAGTTCAAAACTATATTAAATTGTCCCTTTATAGTTTTGAACTTTAACATCACACAACTATAAGTAATATAAATATTGAAAAAAAAATTAGAAGTTTATGAAAAATATAAATAGAAATTTTGTAAGGTAGATGTGTATAAATAAAATAAAAATATAATACGTTACAAAAAAAGGACAATTCTATAATTTGTTACTCTTAGTTAATGCGCGATATTTACTACTAGCATTTTTCTAATTAAAAATTCAATTATACGATGCATACAAAGATGCAGTCACATCAAATTGCATAATCATGCGTATTATGTGTATTATGAGTATGCGCATATGATAATCGTACTATTATGCATGTTTATCATGATTACGTTTCACTTACAACGTAACAACCGCTTTTATTATTCATCTTGGGATGGTTGCATCGTAGAGAAAATTATTGTCGTCTTCAATAATAATACTTCATTATAATATTATATATATTACATACACACATGCACAAAAAAAGAGAGGGAGAGGGAGAGGGAGAGGGAGAGAGAGAGAGAGAGAGAGAGAGAAATAAAATAAAAAGAAGAAAAAGGAAGAAGAAAAGAAGGAGGAAAAGAAGAAAAGAAGAAGAAAAAAGAAAAAAAAGAAAAAAAACAACAATCATTAGAGCCAACAATATAAACTTGTATATAAAGTGCATAATTACTGTAATAATAGTATACTAGATAAAAATTTTATCAGGAATTGATGTCCAGACATAGTAACGCAGCGAGAATCTTTTTAAAAAATATTAATACATTAAAACAAAAATTATAGTTTTCGCATAGCTTAATTAAACAAAATTTCACGTACAGATCTATACAAGATACATACAAGATAAAGAATATGCTTTTTTTCATACTTTTCAGTAATTTCAATACAACTAAAAAAGTGAGTTTTGAAACATTCTGCCCAGATAGTTGTGCACAGCTTGATTTCCTAACAACCTGCAATACATCCATAATAAGAGATGCTAATAATAAAGTCACACATGAGCTAACAATAAAGTTTAATTGTACAAATACAAGAATAGTTTATGACTAGACATCGGTTTTTTATATAACTGCATATTTTTTTAGAAAGCAGATTGGGAAGTAAAATCAAAATAGAAATTTGTTTTATCGAAGAAGCATCTTAAAAATGTATATTTGATTGTGCATATTGTGCATATTTGCATATTTCGTGCATATTTGCATATCTTTTTGCATATTTTAAAATATTTTATATATTTTAAACAATTTTATGTAGTTTATATTATAAAGTTGGTAGTTCCTTTTTATTTTCTAGTTCATTTTCTACTTACAAGATAATTTTTTTGTCAGATAAAAGTCACAAATTTACAATCTTCAGTTTTGAGAAACTATTGTATTATTGTTTATTGTGATTTAAATTATAATTCTCTTAAATACTATTTTATTAAAAAAATTATAATTTATTTTGTATAATTTGTAATGTTTTTCTCATACACTTTTTTATAAATATATACATTTTTAAAGTGATTGTATTAATTAAAGTAATTTTAAAGTAATTTTAAAGTAATTGTATCAATACACACGTGGAACATTTTTTGTTGTTGTTAAAAAAGAATATGTTGGTTAAAATGTTTGTATTAAATATTTAATACATTCATATATTAATTAAATTTATTATGTTACTGTTGTATAATTGAACTCAAATGTTGAATTATTAAAACAATTGAAAAAAGTGTACAATTAACACAATGTCCACATATTTTTAATTTTACACGATAGATATGTTCCGTATTATTAATGACAAGATTTATCTATTAAAATTTACAGAAAAAAAATATTGATTTCGTTCTATAATAAGAGTGAGAATGATTGCAGACTATCAGTAACTTTTTTCTAAATTTCATTATTAATAGTATTGAGAGAGAGAGAGAGAGAGAGAGAGATTTCACATAAAATTTATTTCAGATTACTACAAAGTTTGCATTCATTTTATGTTGAAATATTAGCATAGTATTAATGTCACCATTTAACATATATTATGTGTATATTTATATATATATATATATATATATATATATATATATATAATATTAATAAATATGTATATATTATCATATATGTATAAATACCGAGTGGGCCAAAAGTCTGAATAGAGTCGAATATCTTGTAAACAATGCAATTTTGAAAAGAAAGTTTTAGATAAAATTGTAAGGTTTATAAAGACGAATTGAACAATAATATCTATTTTATTTTATTTTTGGTGGCGTTATCAAGGGCAGATCAAGATCAACTTATTTTTTTTTAATGAAACGCCTTATTTTTTATTGCAGTTTTGTAGCTAATTTCGAGAGATTTCCAAAACACTATAATAAAGTATTTTTTCATTAAGTACTTTTTAAGTTATTTTATATTTTAATCTGACTTGTTTTGATATAAGAAATTAAATATCTCGTAAAATATTTAGTTTTCGATAATCTTACCGTAATACTTCTATGTACAAAATAATGAGACAAATCAATTAGTATAAAAAATAATTGTTTTTAAGAAAATTATTTACAATGTATTTTTTTAAACAATTATTTGTTTTGTTTTTGCACTAATTGATTTGTCTCATTATTCTGTACATAAAAGTATTATTACGATAAGATTATCGAAAACTAAATATTTTACGAGATATTTAATTTTTTATATCAAAACATGTCAGATTAAAATATAAAATAACTCGAAAAGCACTTAATAAAAAAATACTTTATTACAATGTTTTGAACAGCTCTCGAGCTAAGCTACAAGAATATGTAATGAAAAATAAGAGGTTCCATTTAAAAAACGGAAGTTGACCTTCAAATGATCTTGAAAATGACCTTTAATGTCAAATCCAAAGTCACTATTAGATAGCCTTCTTTGTTCCCTACAACTTTTATTGGAGTCGTTTTCCTTCAAACGTTGATCCTGAAAAGTTATGAGGATGGAACTTTTAAAATGGGATAACCTGTATATTACATATATTATCTATCAAATTATAAAAATTTGTGTGGATCATTTGAGACATGCAATAAGTAGACATGTAGAAATAGACATGTTGAATTTAACATAAACTCTCTCTCTCTCTCTCTCTCTCTCTCTCTCTCTCTCTCTCTCTTTTTGACTGTGTATAAGTAAAATAATGAAGAAACATTTAAAAATGTATTTACTCAGTTTCAGGGAATAAATACAACCCAATAAGCAGACAAAATTTTTAAAAACGTTCTTAAAAATTTTTTAAAAACATTTTTTAGATAATGGGATAAGTCCTCTTTTAATCATTAAAAAAATGTTTATATTAGCGGTTGCTATTTCAAATGAATATTTCATGTAAAATTAATAATTAATAAACATTAAATAAATATTATTTTTACAATCAATTGTACAATGTATAATTAATGAATAATAAATGTCAATAATACATTAAAAAAATATTGTCTGCTCATTGAATAGTAACATAGATAAGCATTATAAAAGACATTTTTTTATAAGAACATATTTTTACATGTACTTTTCATATATAATGCATATTATTTTACATACATTTTGCATTAAAAATGCATATTTATATATGTTGCAATATAAACATATTGCAACATATATAATAATATTATAAATAACCTAAATCTTAATTATAAATTATTTTTTCTAATAATAAATTTCTGCATAAAAAACCCGATGTCTATTTATGACAAATATAAAGTAACTCTTAAACATGCGATTCACTTTTATTTCTATCACTCATTGTACAAATCATAGTTAATGACTTAAGATGCAATTATTAGTTAATACGTTAAAAGTAGCATGAAAAGTATCAATTTTTTCAATGTTTTTCTATTTGTAGAACGAAACATCTTTCAGAATGTAATTAGAAAGTTGCTTATAAAATATGTTTGGCTCATTTATGTAAATAAACTCGTGCACGGCTTCCTTCGATCCTCGTCATTTATGATTGTTTCGGTTAAAATGTTTGTTTACACATATTATCGGATTGATTGATAAAGCATTAATCAAGTTGTGAAAATGTATTTGTTGCGCGAATAATACAATATCCAGACAATTCCATCGTGCCATTTCCGGTTATATGTATATTGCACAAATGCAGTTGCCTGACATGCATGAAGTGATACTCGCTAAGCGTCATGCTTGAATAATGAGATGACGTGTATTACGATAAGTATGGTTTGTGCAATGACATCAAAGTAATCTCCAATTTAATATTTACTTTCTCTCTCTTTTTTAAGTTCGAGTACAAGAAATTAAAATATATGATTAAACAGTAAACGATTAATAAGATTAATATATAATATTTTATAAGATAGATTATACGAATTGAAACTATCAAAATATGAACGATTTATCAAAGCGTATTAATAATTAAACAACATCAAATTAAAAAAGAATCTTATAGTTCATTATATATTAAAATCATATGGCCTGTTGTATTGAAAGACATTCCATACAGCACCGCAAGATTGCAATAACATCGCAGCAACATTTTTCTGCAAGATTGCAATATTGCAGAAACATTGCGAAATGTTGCTGCAACGTTGTTATGATATTGCAGCAACAGTAAAATGTCCGCCTACAGAAATGTTGCAATATAATATTGCAGCAACATAGCAATATAATATATATGCAATAATGCTTTATGTATATTTATCGACATAATATCCTTAACATATGAAAAAAATAATAAGAAATTAGGCCTATAAGAGTCAGGATCTAGCGTGTATATAGTTTTTCTGTATTATAATAATAACGAAATTATAAAATGTAAATTTTTCAATACACATTCGACTTCCTTCAGTGACAGAGAATATCTAAGAGAAATAAGAAAAAACTCAATTTGCAATTGCGTAAATTCACAATTTCTTTGTATCCGAAATATTCTGATATCCGGATGTAAAAAGATTGTGGTGAATTTACGCATACAACGAGTTTTTTCACATCTCTCTTGTCTTTATATAATCTCAAAATTTATTTATTAAGATCTGAAGTATCTTGCATATTAGAAAATTATTATCAAATTTTTGATTTTATATAAGAATGGAAACTATTAAAAGAATTCTTAGTCCAATGTCTCAGTCCCCTGTGTTGGGGTCACATCATACGTCTTAAACTAACAAAAATAGTTATTATATCTTTTTAATCTTACTTGCCGCTCTTTGTAAACTTTATATAATCATCGTGACTAAAAATTAAATGCGGAATAGATAGAACAACATGCGCTGCATAGTGGTAAACGAATGAACTAGCGATTATTGAATACCTTTTTTATATTATTTTCGGAATGTTGTTGTAACATTGCTAAAGTTATATTGTAAAATAATGTCTTTGCAATATTTCTGCAACATTAAACTGCAATATGCAATATTACAATGTTGCAGCAATGTTGTTGCAAGCTTCAGTGCTGTATGGGATACATATATGACTCGCAAAAACATAACATTTCGGTATACTTTTGCTTTCTCAATTTAGGACAACTACTTTAATTAACATCGACTCAGGACAAAGATCAAAATACACGAGACAAGAATATCATTATTATATATTAGACAATAATAAAAGTTTAGAATAATTATAGATTTTTTCAGAAGAAAATATTATAATATACACATAAAATATTAGAGTGTACTTAACTAACATATGTTCACAAAAATTAATTCGATTTTGGCTAGCTTTCTCACACATCTAACAGATTTGCATTCTCAAAGAAACCATAACGTTTCGTCAATCAAATTTTTCATATCTTTGCGTTTCACGATTATCTAGAGCAAAACAATTTAATAAAGTTACAATCTCCGCTTCGTAATACAAAATAATACAAATACATAATAATACGAGTTTAAAATTTGTTTCGATAAAATTTGATTTGTGCGTATGTGAATTTTAAATTTAAAGGCAAGCTAATAATAAAAAACATTGTCATTCAATAAATAGAAAGGTAAATCTAGAAAAATTGAAAATAATTAATATACTTTAATTCAGATAATGAGAAACATTATATCATTGACACTATTTTATCTACAAGATAATTATCGATAATAAAATTGGTGAAATATTTGGTTAGTCGACGATTGCATTTTTCTGCCATTTTGTAATTACCCGATTATTACCCGATAAACTAGAGCAGGGTTTCATTATAAGCGCATTATACGCTCGTTTGTGGTTAATAAACAGCGTGAGATTGCAATGCAAAAGCGCGTGTTGATATCACCAGCATTCGGTATGCCACAGTTTCGTAAAAAACAAGATCAGACAACCAATATACTGATAGGGTGTTCCAGGTGTAATTAATGAAACATTCGGATTTTATAAGAAATTGAATTTGGAAAAAAAAGTTTTTATGAATATAGGTCCGGAAAGGCTTTGTAAAAAAATTATAGCTAATAAATTTCGTAAAATCATGTTTTTTTGATGATTTTTAAAAATAACTTCAAAATAAATAACTTTCATTCATTTGTAAAAAATAACAAAATAAATCTGATGAGTAATTAAATAACAAACTAAATTATATCAATTTCATTTAATTCTGATAAAGCATTCAAAAGAAAATAAGCTCAAAACGAAACAAGCAGAAACTTGAAAAAACCATCATTCAATATTCTTTGTATAAACACTACATTTGTAGTGCAAACATTGCAAATGCAAATATAAAAACTTATTAAATTTTGATTATAACTAATTACCAGGGTTGGGAAAGTTACTTTATAAAAGTAACTCGTTACCGTTACCGTTATTTTTTCTAAAAAGTAACTCATTACCGTTACTCGTTACCAATTTTAAAAAGTAACTCGTTACCGTTACAGTTACTAAAAAGTAACGAGTCGTTACAATTTCCGTTACTTTTTTACAATACAAACTAATAAATTATTTTGCATAAGAAAAACTTTTAAAAAATTGTAAGCAAGATTTCATTCAAGGTTTATTACAAAATAAATGATTAAATTTTATCGAAATTCTTTATTAACTTTTAATAAAATTTGTTGCTCCATAGTATCATCATTTAAATGCCCTCTTTGTGGTGTTAATACAGAGCCACCGATGCTAAACATTCTTTCTACAGATGCACTGCTTGGTAGAGCTGTATTATATTTAATAAAAAGTTTCTTAAGTTTTGGATAGTCGTTTAACATTTCTATATTACAATTATTTGATTTTAAAAACCGTTGCAATTCTTCTTGTTCAGAGTCATTTTGCACCGTTTTTTGCTCAAAAATGAAAAAATCATCATGATCGTCAGATTCTCCAGCTTTTGAAGAATTTTCAGTTGATCGGATTCCCAATAAATCCTCCAAGTAATTTTCAGCACGTTTTCTTTTTTCTCCGGTTAACCAGTTTAACTTAAATTTTGGATGTAAACATGCTGCTATTATTAATTCTTCTGTTTCAAATATTGTACGAAATCTAAAATCAAATATAGTAAATTAAGCGACATTGTTTGTTTTATTGAAATTAATACTTTTGAATCAATAGTTTAAAATAAAATAATATTTTTCAATTAAATCCTTATTTAAAATTAAATAACATATGTATTAATCAAATTAATAAGTTACCTTTTATTTAAACCTTGCTGAATAGCTTCAACTAATGAATGGCAATCTATAAGGTCAGATTTATTGAGATTTTCTAATTTTCGTTGCAAAGTACTTAGAACTGGTAGTAAATGAGAGCTCTGCTTTTCCGAAAAGATAAAGCTCTCATTGGATATCGCGCGTCGCGTCATCGCACTGGTCTGCAAGAGCCATAAGTTGATCAATCACATTCAAGCATTTTTACAACATAATAAGAATGCTAATTGGTCGATTTGCTTACGGCTTTACGGTTAAGATAAAAATTTTATCACGCACAATAGCAAGAATAATATCTTAAATAAATCAAAAAATTTGAAAAAAGTAACGATAAAAGTAACTGTTAAATTCGTTACTCGTTACCGAAAAATGTAACGAAGTTACTTTTTCCGTTACAAATAAAATTTGTAACGCCATTACCGTTACAGTTACTGAAAAAAAGTAACTGTAACGGTAACGGCGTTACAAGTAACGCGTTACTTCCCAACCCTGCTAATTACTTACAGAAAGTTTATTAGCTATAACTTTTTAACGAAGCGTTTCCGGACCTATGTTTATAATTTTATAAGAAGTTTTTTGTTTCAAATTCAATTTCTTATAATACTCTGAAAATTCATTGACCTGACTTGGAACACCGTGTATATACAAATCAATTGGTGCAAAAAAAAACAAATAAGTGTTTAAAAAAATACATTGTAAATAATTTTCTTAAAAACAATTATTTTTTATACTAATTGATTTGTGTCATTATTTTGTACATAAAAGTATTACGGAAAGATTATCGAAAACTAAATATTTTACAAGATATTTAATTTTTTATATCAAAATATGTCAGATTAAAATACAAAATAACTCAAAAAGTACTTAATGAAAAAATACTTTATTATAATGTTTTGGAAAGCTCTCGAGATAAGCTGCAAGAATATGTAATGAAAAATAGGGGTTCTATTTAAGAAATTAAAGGTGTCCTTGACTTCACTTTAACAATGCCATCCAAGGTCAAACCAATGACACTATCTTATGTTCCCCTCAAAACCATACAATTTTTATTCAAAACGTTTTTCTCTAAAATGCTTAGTTTTTGAAAGAAAAGGGGTGTACGGGTGATCTAGGACACCCTGTATATGTCGTATATAGTCTGACCCCACCTCTAGATTTCGGAAACGGCTTTAAATATGGCAAAATGTTTTAGACAAAAGTTGTATGGTTTCGAGGGGGACATAAGGTGGTATCATTAACTTGACTTTGAATAATTGCGTGAAGGTCACATAAAGGTCACCTTTAATTTTTTAAACAGAACCGCGTTCTTTTTATTACATATTCTTGTAGCTTATCTCGCTTTCCAAAACGCTATAATAAAGTATTTTTTTATTAAGTACTTTTTGAGTTATTTTATATTTTAATCTGATATATTTTGATATAAAAATTAAAATATCTCGTAAAGTATTTAGTTTTTGAAAATCTTACCGTAATACTTTTATGTTCAGAATAATGAGACAAATCAATTAGTATAAAAAATAATTGTTTTTAAGAAAAAGTATTTAATTATTTACAATGTATTTTATGAACAATATTATTTGTTTTTTTCTTTACACTAATTAATTTGTCTCATTATTGTGTACATAAAAGTATTACATTAAGATTATTGAAAACTAAATATTTTACGAGATGTTTTAATTTTTATATCAAAATTTGTCAGATTATAAAATATAAAATAACTCAAAAAGTACTTAATAAAAAAATACTTTATTATATTGTTTTGAAAAGCTCTCGAGATAAGCTACAAGAATATATAATAAAAAGTTAGCAGTTTCATTACAAAAATTGAAGATGATATTCACGTGACTTTCACGCAACTATTCAAGGTCAAATTAATGACATCACCTTATGTCCCCCTCGAAACCATACAACTTTTGTCTGAAACATTTTTTCATATTTAAAGCCGTTTTCGAGATCCAGAGATGGGATCAGACTTTAGAGATGCTTTGTGTATTATATAATATCTAGATCGAATACCGGCACATTCAAATAACATTATAATAATAATTTTTACTCTTGGAAATTTTTATTCCTTTTGAAAGTTTCTTGTTTATAATCTCACTTTAAAATATCTAAAATTTACACGAATAGGAGGCATTGATATTAAGAAATATAAAGATATGTTCAAAATTTTTCTTTTTTGGCCTAGAGTTATATCTTTTACTGTACATATGCATATACATATAATCTTGTATACCTGTAAAAAAAATTAATATAAATTTATTCATGACGAATCAAAAAGGGCTTGGAAAACTATATATTTATTTAATATATATCCAGTTTGTTTTGCTCCAGTCAATTATTTTTTCCACGGCAGTTTATAGCGAGTAGAGCAATTGCATTTGTATAATGGTCTTTCGTATGTGTTTATTGTTAGTCATACCAGCTCGCGTGTGCACGTGCATCACGCAAATTTAATATATACAACGTAACTTAACAATATAAATTTACATATAACATATGATGTGCGTTATGAGAAAAAAGTCTATCGATAAATGCGGATGCGGATGCACAGTGCAACTGTAATATTGCGCTCGGCATTGGGCCAGTTTAAAAATCAAACAAAGAGAATCGGGAAATTACATCTCTACGATAAATGTGTACTATCTTATTTTTTACTCTACCTATTGGTTCTTACTAGCGATATACTGTCAATAATCGACATTTATTGCTACATCCTGCATCTCATTAAAATAACGATCAAGTTTTCCAATTGTGTGTGTGGGTTAGATAATTGAAGCTGACGAAAATGAAGAAGTTCCATGCCAAGCTTACATATATGCCTAATGTGCACTTGAGTGCACAATATGCCATGGAAAAGTAGCGGATAGAAGAAAACCCCACCTAATCCGGATTACAGGCGCGGCCTTTCTCCTCGGTCTATAAAGCCACTAGAAATTCACATTTACTCAACATTCGCACAGCGCTCCGTCACTTTGCTTTCGCTATGTGGCTGCTTATTTTTACAGGTGAGTGCGATACATTATGTTTTAACAGAAAAAGAACAAATTTTTTTTCACAGACTATTTCTCTGTAAAAGTGCTTACGACTCATTGTTTTCATTGTTTTTTTTTTCATCCTCTCTATGGACAATATGTTACGGAGTGTACGTGCGACGATATTTCACGAGTGTGCTTCTTAGCCTAACAAAACGCGTATGTGAATCTTGTGGGGGAAAAAAAAAAAAAAGAAACCGATTTTGCTATTAAATGGGAGTTTTCGCGAAAAGTTTGGAAAAATGAATTTTGGATTCTTCTACTGCACGATATAAATATTTTTTTTTATATACTAAAAGGACAAGAAAATTACGCCCTTTTTACTTTTACATCGTTTGATAAAAACTATATACGCATATGTGTGTGTATTCTTAGTGTGTTATAAATATTTAAGTAGGAATAAACATTCTTACAGAAATTTTACATAAGATCGCTTATGTACACACACACACACACAGCACATACATGTGCATATTACGCGCGCGCGTATGTGTGTGAGTGTTTAGTTCTCTCTTAAATATTTTATACATTTTATATAATGAGATGTATATAAAAATATATAAACTGTTAGAATTTGCTAACTTTGCTATAGCTCTAACAAAGATTATCCATTACATCAATTAATTATAAGCATAGTTGTAATGTATTAAAAGCCATGTTAACAATTGATGCTTTGCGTATTCTACTTGATACAAAAAATCTATAGATAAAAAAAGAAAATAATACATTAATACAAAAAAAATTTATGAAAGTGGATATCGACGCTTCCCTATTCGATAGGAAAGTCAATTCGTTTTCAAAAGTTGTAGATGAACATTTTAATTAACTATAATGAAAGGCAAGGATGTATAAGCTGTCATAAATCACCAATTGTATTGACTTGGAAAGTCAATACAATTGTACCTTCCAATTGTACTTCCGGTATTAGATTTATTATACTTTGCGTAAAGCTAGTACTATGCTTCATATGGTAAAGTTTATTTAGGGGTGCATCTATGTTTTATCACATTTTAATATTGCAAAATTTATAATTTATAAAAACAGTGAAATTATTCTATAATAATCAATGAAACTTTTTACAATATTTATATACATATAGAAGTTTGCGTTAAAAAATACACATCATCATTCTTTTCTGTGAATATATCACCGATGGCAATGTTTATGTATTAAATGAATTAGAAAGTTGCTCTTTTCACATATGTTTACATAGAAGCTGCATACTGTAAGCTTTCAATCTCTACTCGATATTTTTTGCTACGAAGTTCCATTCTCTTTTATGAGTTTTTTCGTAGTTTCTTCATAACACCACTACAAAACATCACTCTCATAATGTATGGTTATCGGATTTTCTCATCTTTGAAAGAAATCTACGTAATGATCGTGCGAGAAACCGGAAGCTTTCTCTTTCTCTCTCTCTCTCTCTTTGCCTAATTTCCTTCTCGTTATGCTGATACGAAAACTCAAATCTGTATATCTTTTATGATCTTTTGCTTCGCGAAGCATCAAATTAAGAAATGCGTTTTTTTTAGAATATCGCCTGTTATATCGTTATCTTGCACGTCTCATGTACATATGATACGCATCTTTGATTGGTATCATGCTAATACATTCTTGATTTTATCAATATAGGTCGTATTTTTAAAAATAAAATCTTTAATAATTTAAATTTTTTTGGAACTTATTAGGAGTTATATACGTACAATATATACAATATATAAATATAAATATATATACAGGGTGTTACAAAGCGCCCGTATCAGCAGTCTTTTGAGAAAACAACGCATTTTCGTGAAAAATACTTCATGCAAAAGTTGTAGAGCTCTAAGCGGCGCATTATATAATAATATTGTGACCTTGAAGCACCGTCAAGGTCATATAAAAATCACTTTGAATTTTTTAAAAGGTATCCCCTATTTTTCGTTACATATTCTTGTAGCTTACCTCAAGAGCTTTCCAAAACACTATAATAAAGTATTTTTTCATTAAGTACTTTTTGAGTTATTTTATATTTTAATCTGACATATTTTGATATAAAAAATAAAATATTTCGTAAGATATTTAGTTTTCGAAATATTTAATTTTAGTTTTCTTACTGTTTTCTTACCTAATTGTTTAAAAAAATACATTGTAAATAATTTTCTTAAAAACAATTATTTTTGATTTGTCTCATTATTCTGTACATAAAAGTATTACGGTAAGATTATCGAAAACTAAATATTTTACGGGATATTTAATTTTTTATATCAAAATATGTCAGATTAAAATATAAAATAACTCAAAAAGTACTTAATGAAAAAATACTTTATTATAGTGTTTTGAAAAGCTCTCGAGCTGCAAGAATATGTAATGAGAAATAAGCTACAAGAATATGTAATGAAAAATAAGGGGTCCCATTTAAAAAATTTAAAGTGATTTTTATATGATCTTGACGGTGCTTCAAGGTCATAATATTATTATATAATGCGCCGCTTAGAGCTCTACAACTTTTGCATGAAACATTTTTCACGAAAATCCACTGTTCCCTCAAAAAACTGCTGATCGGGCGTTCTGTTACACCCTGTATACATATTGTATGCACATCATATAAAAAAGTTTACCTCACTCTTCATCTGAACAATGAGAAACACATTGATAGATATTACTAAACATATTTCATAGGACAGATAGTAATGGAATATGATTTAATATTTAATCTAACAAAGATAGATATATATTATATATACTTTTTATTTAATCTAACAAAGATAGATATATACTATATATACTTTTTTCAATACATTAATCTTGTTAACTGCTTTATATAATTTTTATACCTATGTAATTATGCAATTGTTCTCATTATTTACAGAGATTATTTGTTTACTTTGAGAACAAAATTATTTGTGATATAGATCACAGGTATGCGTATGGCGCGATCAAGATAAAAAATCTCACGTTTTATATCGCTGTCGATTGAGAAATCCGCGTCAAATGTACTGTGCAAACGACTGGTATCGCCTTTCTAACCAATACACAGTTCGAAACTGTGGCTATAGCAAGCAGCTTGCAAACCGAAAGTAATAGAAAGGAAGATACCTCTGTACGCATATACGTAAATGAGTGTAAATTTTATTAACCGTGAAAATATATTTATTGTTTCGCGTCGTTGTTTTGTGTCAGGATGATTTATGCATGTAAACATCTAGATATTGAAATTATAGATGTATATTTGCCACATATATGTATATATGTATCATTCGAGCGAGCAAGTATGGGTACGATAACCCGTACTCAAGGCGGAAGTCTACGCGCAGCTAGAACGAAAGCTAGAACGGAAAGTGAAAACTGTTAGTAATAGTATATACGACAATATATGCTGCTGTAATGCATACCATCTTTTTAGAATATTTCAATCAAGGCTCCTTTACAACATTTTTAATTTCTAAGCATGCTTTTGTTTTTGTTCTCTCTCTCTCTCTCTCTCTCTCTCTCTCTCTCTCTCTCTTTCTCTCTCTCTCATCCAATCTTATAAAACAGTTAGAGAGAGAAATACAATCTTATAGTAAAATATAAAACTTTTATTAGGTCTGAAAATTTTTTTATATTTTATTTTGTGAATCAATAAAGGCTATTATTGATACATTTAAACATTTCGAATAATACGAAATTGTGAGTAGAAATGGAGAATATATTAGGTGTACAACTTAGCTTCCGCCGTTTTTTTTCCGAAATTTGCTTCTGAATCATTCCCATGTCTTTGAGGCGTTTTGAAATTGCTTGTTAAGTCACTCCCAATAATCGTGCCAATTCTTTTTGACTTTGACTCGAGTCTTCATTAAGTAATGCTTCCAATTCTGCATCTTCGAAAACCTTCTCTCTTCCACCGCTATGCCGGTCTTCGACGTGAAAATCACCGTTCTTGAAGCGTTGAAACCACTCGCGATACGTTCTTTCACTAATAGCGGCTTCACCATAAGTATTTGAGAGCATTCGATGAGCCTCAGCCGCAGATTTCTTTATATTGAAGCAGAAAATTAAAACCTCCCGCAAATGACGAGAATTTGGCTCGTAAACTGACATTTTCAATCGAGAATAACTTTATGATGCAGACACAAATCGACTAATGTTTCTATGAGGTTATGTTGACAGATGCCCAAGTTTATTGCATGACGTCTATGATCTATTTATTTCGACCACAACTTACCGCTAAAGCCATCTATAGGAAAACGGCGGAAGCAAAGTTGTACACCTAATATATAGACAAGAAATGAAAATTTGATGATTATACATTATATTTGATAAATATAATGTATAATATATTTCTCACACTTCTACCCCACCTCTCCTTCCCCTTACCGTGTGTGTGATATCTCGAATCTTATTAGATATTACTTTATAATATCTATTGTAAAATCATAATTTTATTAAAACTTTTTCCCTAGTCATCTATTTGCAAACAAGATTAAAAAGAGTGAATGCTATTTTAAAATATTAATTTGCAAAGGAATTTTATCTAGAATTTTTCTTACCATAATAAAACCAAAATATTATACGATCTTGAGAAATCTCGATTCAATTGTATAGAAAAGATTATCCGAGAATAAAAGGTTGATGAGATATGAGAGATCTCGCATTGTTTCAATTGCATTACTAATTTCATTTTTAATCGTTCGACGTAGCTCGATAAGATTGACTTTAATGTCATAGTTTTGAAAGACGGCTTGTGTTTGCGTAATGTTGATCAAGCTTTTGTTTGATGATAATTATACAGGGTGAGTCATCTAATTTGACGATCTTAAATAAATCATAAAATACTTGCTATATGAAAAAATTGTTCAAACAAAAGTTGCATGGTATGAAGGGGGTTATTACATAATACATCAACTTTTTTTATAATTGGAGATGTTTTTACAGATTTAAAGGTCAAATTAGTTTTCTTAAACAGAACCACCCTAATTTTTTTATATAAATCGATTCCTCGCAATATTAGGCGTAAAAAGTTATAAGAATAAAATAGCTAAAAATTGAATACTTTACAAGATATTTTATACTTTAATTTGATATAATTTTACATAAATTGTAAAATAACTTGTAAAATATTCATTTTTCTTACCTATACTTTTATGCACAAAATAATGAGAGGAATCAATCGGTGTAAAAAAAAACACTGTTGTTTTTAGAAAAAATTTGAATTTGAACGAGCAGTTACATATTTTTTCTTAAACACAATTATGTGTTTTTTTACACCAATTGATTCCTTTTATTATTTCGTGCATAAAAATATTGAAGTAAAATAATCGAGAAATAAATATTGGTAATAATCATTATTCTTAGATACAATTATTATTTAAATACAATGGAATATATAAATTATGAATAAAGAGAAAGAGAGGAAAGAAGAGCAAAAGAGAGTAATCAAGAGAGAAAAATAAGAAAAGAAAAAAAAAGACACAGAAAGTTCTAACTTTGTAGATTGCTTTATATATTCTTCTCGTGTGCATAATGAGAACTTTAGACTTCACTTCCGATGTTAGGCAAATATAATAGTTTGAAACGCAAAGGAGGTCAAATAATTAATATTTTTATGTGGGAGCACAATCGAGAGAGAGAGAGAGAGAGAGAGAGAGAGAGAGAGTTTGTTAATTAGAAAATATCTTTTTTTTTTCTCAACACATTCTTATGTATCAATCTTACGATGTAACAAGAGATCTGATTAGAGCTATGTCACAGTTTGTTGATTATAAAGCTAAAAAAATGTTTTTGTAACAGATTTAACATATTTAAAAGATATAATAGCAATACTAATATAATATTCTTATTTAAAAGATATAACAGCAATAATAATATAAAAATCTATGATTTATATAAATTATTAGAGAAATTAATGTAGAATTTGTTGATTTTTGATATTGAACACATTTTTATATTTCAATTCTCATTAAAAGTAATCTCGTTCATTTAATTTAAAACACAGTAAGACAATATCGTCTTGTTATTTATTTCCACAAGTTTTTAAAAATTATATAATTTATTATAATATAATATAATATTATAAAAGTTATTATAATTTATAATTATCAAAAACATATATATATATATATATATATATATATATAACGTATACACATTAATTTTATTGGTATAATAAATAGATATCTAACAATTTATTTGAGAGAGCACAATAATAGCATATAAATAGAAATGGTAGAGTAATAATAATACCCCGAGTAACATTAGATAAAAGATCTCACAAAAAACCTTTATACAAGTACGCACATTGTACATATACATATTATATTCTAATTTTTAAAAAATTTGGTTACAGGATATAATAAAAATAATAAACAATATATATATATACGGAAAAATAGGGTATTTTTTATATTGAATAAGTTGCAAACCGCAATGACTATAATAAACATTTTCGCAGCAGAGATGCATACTCCACGAAGCGTTAATTAGGTAAGATTTGTTAATCGCGCGGGCGCGCGCTCGCGGAATGACGGATATTACTTAACCGCACCTTCCACCTAAGGACGCGTACGTAGTATTACTCAACGCAGGAAAAATTACTCACATCCGCGGAATCTCATAAACTAACAAAGGAAGGAAAGCTGACCGGACTCTGCATGCACACTTTCCTCTGTTAAGTAATTTCAAAAGGATCTGCACGATCGCGTCCAAACATAGTAATTACGAGAGAATAAGAGCGATACGGACGCAAGAGATGTTCTTCTCTCTAATTATATTATTACATTTTTTTATAATAAAATCTGAAAAATGTTGGTCTCCCTTTTTATAATAAAAATTTTATATTATTTTATATTATATTGGTTGAAACTTTGTATTCTTTTACGTCACAAATTAAACGTCTTTTTAATTAAGTATTAAATTTTCTGATAAATTAATCAAAAATTTGCATAGGTTTTAATAAAGATCTTGAATCGGCATTGAAGATAAAAAAATAATTCAAATTTCATTATATTTCAAAAAAACTTTTATGATCTTTTACTTTTAAATCAAAATCGAACGGATTAAGGGAGAAGTACATATTGATAATCTTACTGTAACGCAATGAATTTTGAAATACGTTTATCAATTAAAATAATTAGAAAAGTTTGTTTAGACTAAACATGGAAAACACTTTTATTATTTGATCCCTTACTTAACCCTTTATAAATTTTACGCATTTGTAAGCAAACATTTATTTTTGCGCTAGTGATTTACATAATTTCAATTTAAGATCGTTCTTGTACAGGAAGATTGGGAGAGAAATTTTCAGATTGCTTGTTGTTTTATTACAAGCTTATAAATTCAGTATGTGTACACGAAATAACGATGTGTATCGAGCTTAAAATCTGGCAAACCTGTTATCATCAGTCATTTCTCATGATTTTTATTGTCAGACAACGAAGAAAGCGTTACAAACCAAAAGGTATACACACATAATATGCTAAATATAATGCGTTTCAATTTGCAATCAAACCGTTTATAAATTTAGCATATTGATCTTTATTTCTTTCGGCGCTTGAAAGTAAAATCCATGGGAAGAGTTTCTTGAGTGCACGTTCGATTGTAACTTTCTCTTTCTCTCTCTCTCTCTCTCTCTCTCTCTCTCTCTCTCTCTCCGCATTGCTTTCTCAGCTCTATTCTGAGCATTCGCAGTCAAGCAGAACGATATAAAAGTCATTTCCACATTCAATTATTCAACGACCATATTCAAATCCCAAAATAATATTTGAATAGAATTCGACATCTCTTATGCAATAAACGATGGGAGAATTTTTAATAAATATGGAATAATCGCGCTCTATACATATTACGCGCAAACGAGAAATGTCAATAAAGAATATATATTTTTTGGTACAAAACACATTTGTGTTAAAGAGAAAAAAAAATTAATTTGAATAAAGTAATTTTTTAAATTAAATAAGATATTTTTAAAATAAAAAAAGACGCTTTTATATATTCCGCCACTGCTTGTTCCCTTTTCCCCTTTATCCTATTTTTCACTCTTTTTATACGTTATGATATTTAAAATGGACAGGTCTCTTGACGGTCTCCGTTGGTGAAGAAACCGTCGCTGATGTCGCTAAGAAGACGGTATCGTCATCAGCCAACATCGATGACATTGTCTTGCTAGAGATCGACATCAAAGATCCTGTTAAAAGATCACCAGTTTCTGATAGCGCCATTTACGAATCTTCATCCAGCGAATTTGTTATTCGGCATGGTGATGATTCTAAACAGGTATGAAATAAAATGATACTATATCCGTTAAATTTTGACCTCTAATCTCTCTCCGTTGAATGTTCAGCATCAGACATTTCATCGAGTAATTCAGCGTCATTATTGTCGGTCAACCATGACTATTGATCGCTTATTATCCATTAACGTGTTGACTAACTAGCCATGAACGGATTATTTTTCTATGGTACCTGAAACGAATGCCAGCGCACAGAGTAGAACGCCTAGATCCGCCTTCAAGATCTAGGCGTTCTGACGCAATGTGCGATAGTAGTCATGGCTCGACTTACTTTCGCTACTTCTACGAGGATTTCCATTTCACCAGTGTACTTTGAAAGTAGCGAGAGATTGTACATTCCATGCTACAAGACTCATAAAACGTCAAACACCTCTCTATTCCGTATCAAACTCTTTGTGTGATCTTTTCTCAGAAGAAATTAAGCTCATATAAACTTGAAATATATATTAAAACAATTATATTACCGATTTATGTTATACTTACAAACATTTTGCAATGCATTTGAAATTAAGAATGAAAATAAATAGAGTGGAGATATATATTTCAGAAAAATCTAATATACATTTAAAGTTTATCGAGTAAGAGTAATATTTTGGAATATTGGATAAAGATATAACAAAAGAATATATATACTTTATAGCACGCAATATTACTTTTTTATAAAAATATACACTAGATGATAGCATTTACCAGTTTCGATAAAATGTCTATTCAATCGTTTACCAATTTTTTCAATATATATATATATATATATATACAGGGTGTCCCAGATCATTTGGGACAATACTTGTGTGCAGATAGAGCGGACCAAACTGAGTCGAAAAGTCTTGTATCATTTTTTTTTTATAACGCTTAATAAAGGAGTTATTATTGAGTAAAGTCTGGCCAATCAGCGCCAATCTTCTTTCGGTGAGCCGCGCGCTTAATAGTTGCGGCAGTGCACACTTCACGGCGCGCGGCTCACCGACGTGCGCCTGGCTAAAGATTGGCGCTAATTGACCAGACTTTGCTCAATAATAACTCCTTTATTAAACATTATAAAAAAAAATGAAACATGACTTTTCGACTCAGTTTGTTCTGCTCTATCTGCACACGAATATTGTTCCAAATGATCTGGGACACCCTGTATACAGGGTGTAACAAAGCGCCCGTATCAGCAGTTTTTCGAGGAAATAATGCATTTTCGTGAAAAATGTTTCATGCAAAGGTTGTAGAGCTCTAAGTGGCGCATTATATAATAATATTAGTATGACCTTGAATAGCACCGTCAAGGTCATATAAAAATCATTTTGAATTTTTTAAATGGAACCTCCTATTTTTCATTACATATTCTTATAGCTTTCCTCAAGAGCTTTCCAAAACGCTATAATAAAGTATTTTTTCATTAAATACTTTTTGAGCTATTTTATATTTTAATCTGACATATTTTGATATAAAAAATAAAATATTTCGTAAAATAGTTAGTTTTCAATAATCTTACTGCAACACTTTTATATACAGAATAATGAGACAAATCAATTAATATAAAAAAATAATTATTTTTAAGAAAATTATTTACAATGTATTTTTTTAAACAATTATTTGTTTTTTTTTGCACCAATCATATTAAAGAATTTTACAACAGTTGTGCAAAGCTGCTTTTTCTGCTGAACGCAGCCATTGTTTACTAAATTGATGTAATGGATAATATATCGACATTTCGGACTGTTTATTATATCGACATTTATTCATGTTTTGCGTTATCTAATACACCTTGAAGTATCTTTCTTTAGATTTATGAAATACATTTTTGTTTATTATTCTAACTTCTAACAATATTTAAAATCTCTTTGTCTATATACTATATACTAAGATACTTCAAGGTGTGTTAGACAACGCAAAACATGAATAAATGTCGATATAATAAATAGTCCGCGAAATGTCGATACATTGTGCATTATATCAATTTGGTAAACAATGTTAAATTAATACATTCGTAGATTTTCATATATAGAGATAATATTCTGTTATATTACGATTTAAAAGACATATATCTTTAAATACTTCCTACGCGCTCGCTCGTGATCGCTTGGCAATGCCGTACACTCGAATGCAATCGCTCGCTTGCATAACTCGGCAAGTTTACACGCCTTCTAATCGCTTTGACCTGACAGTACTGGTACAGCCACACCCACTTATAGCCTATATAGAGTGTAGATTTCCAATTTCATCAAGCCGCGAACGATTAATATCTTTACCGTGGCCTTGCGTTAGCAAAGCGTTATGAGTCGAGGCGTTACAGTTTACTTTCGTGACCATAACTTTTTTATGGATTATTGGTTCATCTGTTGCACCAATATGCAAGCAAATATTCTTTCACGGAGCGATAACCTTCGATGACTCGCTTGCCGTCTGTTTGTAAAATCAAGTTCAATAGAATCAGATTCAACCAAACGACAGTACTTATCTCTGATTGCTGTTTTCTTGGGTTTGTGTCACTTTTGATTTATTTGCAACTCTTACTTATCTTTAGTTAAAATTACAATATTTAGGAAAATCCAATCAAAATGATGATTGCTATGTTAAATGACGGCTATGTTACATAAAATATCTATCTTGTTTATCTATATTCTGCTTAATTCTGCTTAATTTTAAATTTTGTATAATATAATTTGTCTATTCAATATTACTTCATAACTTGTGCGTGGCTACCTGCTGACTTTACATCACTAATTGAAAGCTTATATACCATTCGTATTATTATTTTACATAAACGTTCCACCAAAATAAAAAAGCTTTGTAAATTTCAGCTGTCGCCCGAATATTTAGCTGTTTTGCGACAATTTACCGGAAGTGAACCGCAGCCGTACACAAGCTCAAATAATGTGGCTCAGCGCAGACCTCTTCCAGCTTATGCCAAACAGCAGCAGGCGCTGCAACAGGCATATTACAATTACCGTAAGCCTGCCGTGGTTCCTCCCAGACCGAGAGCTCAGTTGCATTCTCAAGCATTGGCTCAAGTCGAAGCCGTAGCGCAAACTCAGGCACACGTCGATGCGCAGAATCGTGCTGCGGCATTGCAGCAGGCGCGCAGTCCGTCCGGAGCATCCACATATCAAGTAGAGTCTTACACCTCACCGAAATTGGGTACTTTTGAGCAGGAGTTGCTGCAATTGGTATCCGCCAATCAGGCTCAGGAGTTTAATTTGATTCCGGCGCAACCTAAAAGCGACTATTTGCAACAAGGATATATTAAATCGACGTCGGTAGCATCGGCATCTCAATTACCCGAGCAATACCATATTGAGACTAGTCCGCCCCCTCGTTATCCACCACAGCAGCGAGTTGCAGCGACATATCAATCGATCGAACAACCAGTTCAGCTTCAGTACCAAACAGCGCAAGCGGTAAATTACGCAGCAAAGGGCGTTCAAGATCGACCTTTCAGACCGTCTCCGCAATACGATTATGTGGATAACGGTGCTCAGCTGAAAGCTCATCAAGCGCAAGTTCAAGACGAAGCTGAGGCGAATGCCAGGGCTCAGGCCCACGCCGAGGCGCAGGCCTTAGCTTTTCAGAAGATCGCCCAGGCGTCGTATCAAAAACATCACGACGCCGCTCTAGAGCAGATCAGGATCGACCACGAGAGGTACAAACAGCAAACCGCTTTGGAGCAAATTCAACAAGGAGATCATGTCAGTGAGGCTGGACAAGCTCATATCGAGGGTCGGCTGCATCCAAAGGATCCAGAAGCCGCTTATAGAGCCAAATTGAAGGCACAGGCGGCTGCCGAAGCCGCTGAAGCCAGAAGACTTCAAACAGATGCTGAATATAAGGCTCACGCCGATGCCATACGTCAAGTCGAAGCTCAGCAACAGGCCCATGTGAGAGCCCAGGAGAAGGCCCATCATGATGCTTTAAATTTTGAGAGAAATCAATTGCGTGCTCAGGCTCAAGCGCAGGCGCTGGCACAGGCTCAGGCCGAGGCTTTGTATAAAGTTTATCAACAATCGCGCGCCAAAGCTAACAGCGAGATTCTGGCGGTTGCCAAAGCCCAAGCCGAGGCTAAGAAAATAGATCCCGATGGCACGCCAGTCGTTCAATACCTTCTACCTAATACTCCCAAACTTCCATCACCCAATAATTATTTTACCAATGATGACGTAAACAAGTATCAGGTTTCCGGCTCCACTTATGCTCCTAGATCAGTGACTAAGCCAGAATCTACTACTACATCCACCAACGGCGATTCTAACGTTGAAGAACAAGTTTACGTCCAACCTGTTATCAATCAACCTCGGCAAGTGCACAAGCTGAAGGTTGCACCGACTCAATCCTCTATCTACATTTCTCAGTCGGGTCTCTTGAAAAAGTCACCCGTTAAATCTCTTACCATCGAAGAGATTATCGATCATGAACAATTAAACAATCCTCAAGTTGTACGTACACCTTCATTTAAGGATCAACAGCCGCTGAATCAAGAAGAATTGTCCGCCTTTATTAATGCCGGTTATAGTGTTACTCCAATACCTCAAACAGTTAAATCGACACAGCAAAGCTACGTGCCGGAAAATGTCTCTGCCATGTACTATTTGAAGAAACAACGGCCAGTAGCCAGGCCGGAATATGTTACGTATGAAGAGGTCGTACAGCGACCTCGAAGACCCACTAGGAAGAATACATCTGATTTCAAACAGGATAATATCAATGCTAGCGAAAAGGTTACTTACTTGGTACCCTTGGAGCCCAGTTTTGGTACAAGGCAGCCGTCACTTAAGAGTAACGAGTAATAGTCGCATAGACATTCTCATTGTCAAAAAGTGATGACAAAACATTAGAAACTCTTTTTGCACAAAATTATTTTTTTTTCAAATTTATTTGTTTTGCGTCACGTATAATATTATGATTTTGTCTTTCTGTCTCAAACTTATAAATAGTAAATATGTACATGAGAGGTTAGTCAAAAAGATAATTCTATAAGAGTATTCTCTAAATTTTTTCTTTCTCTTTAATTTTTATAGTTGTTTTTTATAGTTTATGTTGTTTGGGCGGTTGTACGGACAAGTCTATTTTTGTCAATTGCTGATTTTAATATTTTCTTCATTACTCTTTGCGATTAATAATTTTTTTCCAAACCTATTTTTCAATATTGTACGGTTCAGTCAATGAACTTGGTAAAAAAAAGAAAACATTCTATGTGTACTTTGTATATAATTTTGATCCTGAGCGCTAATTTATCATTAGATATTTCCTGGATAGCAGATTTGTAAAATATATTATGAATAATTTATATTAAATTAACTACTAGCATCTCGTGCTAAAAAGTTGAAGAATGGAAAGCAGGTTTTTGTAAAATGCTGATTTTGCCTATTTTACTGAAAAGTAATATAAATTATTATAAAATTGCATTGATTACAGCAATTTTTTCAAAAAAGTCAATGTAGCATACATATGACAATAAATAGCATATAATTGGAAGAATTTTGTAATGAATATTACGCAAGCTTATGATAGATTTACTTGTGTGCGACAGTATTGAATGGAATAATTTTATTAATTTATATTCTTTTGTACATAGTAGAATTTTAGCTAATAAAAATGTTCAAAAATTTTGCTTCCTGGTACACGTGATATTCGTCATATTTTTGATTTTGTCTCTTCTATTTTATGTCTCTTCAAATATTTATTAATACGAAAGTGTACGGAGTGCTAGTTGCAACGAGAGAAATATCTTTTTATTAAAATTTCTTATATTGTCTAAATAAAAAATATGAGACTAAAGGCTAATTTAATAAAATTTATTTTTATTATTTTGTCATAATATAATTTAAATAATGTTGCATGATGTTGATAAGATTTACAATCTTATTTGTTATTCATATTACCACAAGCGTATCATATCAATTTACTCATTATCATTATTACAATCATTAAAATCTAACTAAAAAAAAATAGACAAAAAAAAAGATAATATCAATAATTTCAAAAAAATATTTCAAAGTACGATTGTGTGTACATTAAAGGGTCATGTTAAAGCGTATAATAAATATAGCATGCCCTTTATCCTGTTATATGAAAAGATATGATTTTTGTTATCATTGTTTAACATTTAATGACCTTATTCATTAAGCACGTTGATCATGTGCAAGTTCACCAATCCATACCGATTGCTAGCAAAGCTCTTGCACTTGCAAGAATTTATGTCGTAATTTTAGTTTATAAGAAAACCATCTTTTCAATCTACTAATATTATTATGGAATTGAGAATATTAGCAAATTTTAATTTGCGTCACAGCTTTAACAATAATTTTACGACAAGTATCTTTTGTTAAGAAGAAAGAGAAAAAAGAGATTGAACAGAGTGCCTGTGAAATGTTTCAAAAACGATAAAAAATTACGTTTTGTAAATAGTTTTGCTAATTTTGCTCATCTTGCTAATCTTGATAAAAATAAGTCTACATTTAGTAATAATTAAGTTATTGGATATTGAATATAAGCTATATTTGACTATATTCTTTGATAAAAAAAATATTTATTTTTCTCTTGTTTCAAATTCAATGGACTTATTTTAACCTGTAATAGGAAGTAAATATTGAATGATTTTCTAAAACTTGTTTGCGTTGAAATCGACAAGGGTAACTGCTCTGTTACTTGTAAGGTCATAACATTGACCTCAATAATACAAGTTCCATTCTCTTATTTCTCTATTTCAATTATAAAATTTATTTCAATTAAGAAAATTGTTATGCTGGTAATACAAGCAATAAAAGCACGAACATCTAATGTTGATGAAAAATAGCAAAATCAATATGATTTTAAATACGATAAATTTTACGAGATATATAAAATTCTTTTTTTCTATATTTCTTTTAAATTATTTGTGATATCGCTTCAATATTTAAAATTTATTCAATAATCAAATAAAAATTAATATTTAATGCATTGAATTTTACATTATAATGTAAATTTATAAATAAAAATTGGTATAAATATACTATATATCTATAAATTGATGAATGCTATAATATAAATACTATACTTGCTCGATATTTGATTAAAATAGCGATTGAAAAGATAGTCGTCCTTGACTCAGTTCAACGAAAGAATAATGACCTTGTTTGAAGGTAAACATGAAAAAAGCAGTCGATACAAGTCTCTGTGCTAGTGAATGATCAAGAGATATCGCATTTAATTTGAACTTGTACTCCAAGAAGCCTGGTCGACGACGATGTATATAAGCTTTGCTGCCACGGATTTTGAACTCAGTTAGATAGCACGAAATAAAAGCGCCATTGTTGCAAAATATTATAAATTTCTATAACGTTTGAAAGGTGAATTGTATATTTAAAACGTTATAAAATCTGACGACTTTTACATTCATAGTGCTTGTGGTGCAATATGTGTGAAAAATATGTGTTACAAATAATGTTATAATTGAATTACTTATAATTAAATCAATAAATTTTATATTTATATAAGTAATATTTGCAGTATAATATCTTAAAACATTAAAATGGCACTGCTTTAAAATGCGTGAAAATCAGTTTATAGATTCTGTAGCACATGAAAAAAACATGCAATTCTTGCATGAGGACAGTGTTCAGATTAAATTAAAGTACAATAACGCAGCAAATTAAAAGCGTTGAGAATGAAAACCATTACAATTTTTATTTTTATTATGACATATAATGTTACATATAACGATACATTTTGTCAAAGCTTATATTTTATTTGTCCAATACTATAATCTATAATGCAAAGAAAGCCTACATTGTCAATGTGTGATAAAGAAATCGAGCCGTATTTTAACAGAGATATTTATTTCAATAATAATCATTATTACTCAGATTGTATATTCTTTTAAGTAAAAACATTCTAATTTTACAGAAAAGTGTCAGGAAAAAATGCCGACTATCAGTATGAATGTTATTATCCTGTTCAGTTTAATGTCAACTTGCGTGGCTACGCCGATCTTTTTTGTATCGCCTGAAAGTGCGATACAAGATACAGTGCTAACCCATCCAGCTGTCTTAATTAATTCTGCAATGGAAGACAGTTTGCCCAGTCAATTACGAAATGATTTTTATAAAAAACCGAACGTTGCTACTGGTCTCGCCAAGGAATCCTGGTTTATCGATAAAGAAATGCAGGTACAATATTTTCATTATTTATCCTGTCAGGTAAAATTTAACGAGTATTTATTTTCAATCATTTGAAGCTATTTGTTTATTTCATTAGATTAAAAACTTTCGAGATACAATTACTTCAAATGTTAAATTTTTAATGTTACATATGAATTTCGTCAGCATTTCGTAGTGATATTGATACTATTTATAATATTCAATTATTTAATAATATGAAAAAACTATATGAACTATGTGCGCGGATGTATGCACGTATTGTATGTGTACGTGCGTGCCTGTGTACAAGAATTTGTGTGCATTAATGTTATAGTATTATATATACTATAATATTATGATAAATAAATAAACAAAAATAAAATATATAATTTAAGAAACTTTATATATATTACACAATTCTCTCCAGAACTATAAAAAACTTACTTTATTATACATTTTATTGAATTATTCTTTACCTTTTATTATATAATATTAAATAAAAAACAAAATTACTCTCTTTACATGCTCTAATTGTCTGATTTTTTAATAAATCTAAATTAAATGGTAAATAAAGTTCTCGTAGCTTTCTATAATATTTACATGCTTTTACAGGTAATTGATCGAGAAACAGACAAAATTTCCAGAGAAAAAATCTACAGCATACTACATAATGCTGGACTAGCTCGCAAATAATATTGCGACAATAAATAAGAATTACATAATTTTATCCCCAGTCAGTAAACATTTCAATTAAGACTGTACAATAAAATTAAATTAAATAAAAAAATAATTTTCTGTGAATTGTTTCCAATACTTGGAAATTTTGAGAATATATATTTACTCGCTTGCGATTTCTTGCAGTTTCTTTTTTACATATGTACAATTAGATAAGCGATAAGAACTAAACAGAACTATTTATACGCGTATACGTAAAATAATTTTTGTTTTATAATAAACAATGCAATATCTTTTAACTATATAAATTTACATAAAAGTTAGTAATTAGCTTACACTTTGTTAATATGTGGTATCCTTTTCATTTATTGTATACTCATGTACAGGTTATCAAACATGATTTGTCAAGTTAGTGTACACGTGCAATCTCCTAAAACTATACGATCTGCATTTCTTCCTCAATCATTTATTATAAAGGATATGTATAAACGTGAAATCTGTATATTTGTAAAAAAAAAGTCGTTCAAAATTGTTAAAGTGTAAGCATGATCTTATTAGTATTAATCGTGATCATATTAATTTGATAAGTCTTCCTGCATGTCTTATCTCAAGAAGTAGCTCGCATCGCAGTTGAGTGTGTCATCCGCAATCTCCTAAGATTCGCCAATCTCCTTTTGTTTCTAGCGTTCACTTTCGCTTCGTGCGCAGAAGCGTTAGCTTTGGCCGCTGCACGACTCGTGTTCGCGAGATCCTGCCGAGCACTTCGTAATTGATTTGACAATTCATCCACTCGTCTTCTGGCCGCTTCTAGTAGTTCTTCTTTCTCTCGTAGCGATCTTTGCACTCCGCTCGCAGCCGCCTGAGCATTTGCCGCGTTTGATTTGGCTGTACGCACTGCATTCGTCAATGTCTTCAACTGTAGTTTCAAAATATAACGCATAGCATTTATAAACTGTATAACATAAAGAAAAAGAGAAATTTTCAGAACAATTTTCATCTTTTTGCACATTTAACAAACTCAAGGCCAGCTTTTTTTAAATTGTCAATAAGCGGTTTCATTTCTATATACAATATGTATGTATATATATATATATATATATATATATATATATATATATATATAATTATACATAAATACATACATAAATAAATAAATAAAATAATCTGTAACATTGGAGAAAAGAACTACCATTTCTTTCCATATTTTGATAAAGTGTTAGAAGTAGTTTTCAGTTTTTCTTGAAATCTTCGACAAGGATATAAAGATATGTAAGACATACGAAAGAGTATAGAAAAAATAAAACAAATTATAAAAAAGATCAATAGAGTCAATATTTAAATAAAAATATAAAAAATATTCAAAGACGAACCGTCATAAATCAAGTCTTGTTAAATTTTGATCTAAATAATTCAAAATAAAACGTGAAATATCTTTTTAGATTGCAATTTACATATTCGGGACACATTCGTCTTGTTATTATCAGTCAACTTGTGACTTCACCTCGGTTATTAATGTACCTGATCTTGTGACTGCCGCGCTGCCTGGATCGCAGCATTGACGTTAGCTTGCGCTTGTTGCAAAGAAGACGTTTCTTCCTGAACCACCGATTGTGCTTCCTTTATTTCTTCTAGCAGCTGTTCGACCATCGCCTCTTTACCTGATAAGGCCGCTTCAGCGGCTTTAGCAGCTTGAACCGCCTTCTCCGCCAGTTGCGTCTTTACCTATAAGTATACGATGGCATATTTGCTGAACAAAATATTAATCTTAACATGCAAATATATACAAAGACAGTTAACGAGGCAAATCATTCTCGTGCTGCTAATTCTACAGTTTTACGCGACACATTCCATTAGCAATAACATGCGCACAGATCCTAATCTGACACAGATAATTATATGTCAGAATATTGGAGAGAGAGAGGAACTTTTTTATTACTATGTATGCACATATATATGTATGTGTGTGTGCGCATGTGTATGTACATATGTGTAAATTCTGCTATTAATAAATTTTTTTCAAAAAATATGTATTATATAAATAAAAGGCAAGAAAACATTTTTGAGTACTTGACGCGCTGCTTGTTGACCAGCGATATTCTGTGCTTCAGACGCGGCTTTTGCTTCTTGCGCCGCTTTCTGCGCGATGTTGCTTGCGTTTTCAACGGTCTTTTTCTGAGCATTAGATAAAGCGCTACGACAATTTCCACTTTCAGTATGACGCATGTCTACTCGATTCTGTAATTGTTTATCATATATTTATAATATAATACAAGATAAAAAATAAGATAAAAAATATTCTTTTAGTAAAGTTTTTTTATATGATAATTAAGATTTACGCGCGCGCGCGCGCGCGTTTGTGTGTGTGTGTGTGTGTGTGTGAATGTTTGTTAAATTAAAGAAAATTTACACTATACGTGCGCCGGTAAATGTAAATCGCAAATAAACATAAATGTGCTAAACTTATAGTTAAAAATTGCCACGAATGGCTGTAAATAGTTCATTATATTTGTGTTCCAAAAACTGAAAAGATAGAGCTCTACATAAATATTTACAAATTTATTTTATACATCTTGTGATGATGAAAATATTTGTTAATTTCTAATTCAAAAATAAAATAATAATTAATAATCGTAAATTTATAATCGATCAATATTGGCGACATAATGATAGGTTATTAATAATATTTAGATGTTTCAGAGAGGAGAAATTAAAACTGTTCAAATCTGATGTTATTAAAATTTTTGAATAAGAATGAATTAAAACTTACCTCATTAATCGGGACTTTGTGAATCCGGCCACAATCGGATTCTACAAGTATCAGCATGACTAAAAAGCAGCATATTGGTTATAATTGAAATATAAATTATTTGACACGTAAAATCTTGATACGAATATTTAATTAAATATATAAGTTGCACTCACTGATATAAAAAATATGGGATACGTCCATTCTGAGGAATAAATTTAAATAAGCACGTTGTTTCTTTCTGTGGAAAAAAATTATAACAAACCATAATAAGTTTGTATCGACCAAATGCTTTTTATCTATTATATATTTGACAACAAAAACAGTTAATACTTTCTTCGAGATATTTAGGCTGCATTCGGGAAGCACGCTATTGGCGCAAATTATCGTCGGAGATCGTTCGAGGAGACGCTTTTTGGCGTTATGAAATCGATGATGACGTCATTCTAAAAAGCGGCGTGACGTCATTATTCGAGCTATTATTCTCGAGGTGAGGCACGAGATGCTATTAGCACTTAGCACTGATTGGCGCTTATTCTCTCCTCGAACATGCTCGAACACTTGATTGCGCAGGCATAACCCCCCCAAAAAAACGAAAACAAGAACGAAAACATTTATTGCTTTATATTTGCACCAACATCGGCCATGTTGCGAATTTTATTCGGCTGCGTTTGAGGAGCTTACTATCGCTATCGTGCTATTGGCTCCCCGAACAAAGTTTGTAGCGTTTGCGTTTATAGCGTTAATAGCGTCTCCTCGAATGCAGCCTTTAATACAATTAAGTGAAGTTATACAATATCATATATGGCCCGCTCTTTTCCTCATTTGTATAAAAAAATGAAAACTTGATAATATAATACAAATATTTTCTAAAAACATCTTTTGTCAAACACAATTATATACTTTTTTGATACTTTCGAATGTGTAAAAACATTTAATAAATAAAATCTATTTAATAATCTTATATAAACAGACGATAGATAGAAAATGTGACGACTCTTTTTACAGTTTTATATAATTGACATTTCCTTAATTCCACGAGAAATCGTACAGATAGAACTCATTGTTCAATCGGACGAACGCCTTTATATATCTACGATTTTAGATATATTGCAATGTCTCGCAATTATAAATAACTATACAGAGTTCAAATGTAGATAAATCTTTTTCGAAATAGAATTTACGGTAGAAAGTAATCGCGATTTTTCATCAGATTCAGCTTTTTATTTGTAGATATAAAAGTAACATCTTATTTTTTAAAATTTACATGTTGTAAATTTAAAAAAAAAATTATAGAAAATTATATACATATACATACATACTAAAACAATAAACATAATTCATGATATTTTGACTGATTATAATGGACCTTTTTCCCGTGTAACTATTTCTTCTTTTTTAAATAATTTTATTATTTTAATTCTTGAAGAATTAGTGGAATAATATCGTGATGTCCATGCAGCATTCCGCTCTACTTCAGCTAACCTTATATAATAAAATAATTTCAAGTACTATATCATCCAACTCATTTGTTATGCAGATGCAATCTCAATACATGCGCGATATGTTGGTATATGTATTTTCTGTATGATATTATTCCAGATGATTTTCATATATCTCTCTCTTCCTACAATATTATATATTTGCTCATAGCTTTTATTTACGCGCATTTGCATTTCTATTTGTCATATACAGGGTGCCCAGTAAAGATTGTGCCAACGCTTGTGAGCAGATAGAGTACAGTAAACTGAACAGAAAAATCCTGTAAAATTTTTTTTTTATAACGCTTAATTAAGGAGTTATTATCGAGTAAAGTCTGATCAAATCAACGCCGATTTTAAGCCGGACGTACGTCGGTGAGCCGCCTGCTTGGGGCGCGTTCCACTTAACTTTATTGATTTTATTGTTGATAATAATATTTGTTATAATATATAATTGGCATAATATGAAAAAAATGGTTCAATAATTAAAGTAATAATTAAATTTGTTTCTCTTAAATCAATGGAAAGCGCTAATAGGAAGAGAGAGAGAGAGAGAGAGAGAGAGAGAGAGAGAGAGAGAGAGAGAGAGAGAGAGAGAGAGAGAGAGAGAGAGAGAGAGAGAGAGAGAGAGAGAGAGAGAGAGAGAGAGAATAAAACATAATAGGTAGAAAATAATATTAGCAGAGTGCTATTTTAAAGGTCTTACAATCCCTTCCGTAGATTAGTTGAACCAGACAAGACTATAAGAGGTCTGATGAACGAGTAACTGGTATCAGTTCTCAGCTTTCTTTGCGCAAGGACAACTCCTATTCTCTAAGCGATTGACTGTCTATCTTAGTGTGTGTCTATATGTCAAGTAAGTACAGACATTCTTTGTCATTAGTTTCGAAAATACTTGCTTTCGTGATTTGTTCGAAAGTATGAAATCAAAACAAATTTTAAAAATAATTCCTGAATAGCAGAAATCTTGCTTTAAAATATATACAGAATGTATCTGAAATGATGCACTAAACTTTAGGAGCGTATTTTAGAGGTCAAAATAAGACTTTTTTTTCTTATAAACATGGGTCTGCAAATGAACCCCCCTCCGAGCTTGGCAAATTATCGTTTTCATAATATATGTTTTTATTTTTTCATTTTAGTGGCTTACTTTACTTCATAATTTACTATACCAAATTTCAACCTTCTACCATTCTTTTTCTGAAATATAGCCAATTTTTAATTTTTTCCCCAAACTTTAGGGGTCTCTAGCTCGGGAGAGGGTTCATTTGCGTACCTATGTTTAGAGGAAAAAAGTCTTATTTTGTCCTCTAGAATATGCTAAAGTTTAGTGCATCATTTCAGATACACCCTGTATATAGTAAAAACAAACAATTTAAAATTTAGACAAGGTAAATCGGTGATAAGGAAAATGAGAAAAAAATTATGACTAGTTGGAAAAAACAATAGGTAAGGCGCGATAAAACATCGTTCTTAATGAAAATATTTTTTTATATGTAAGAAAATAGTTTTGCAATAAAAATATTTTGATCTGTAAAATTTGATGCTTTGAAACTTTGAAAACTATAAAAAGAACTATAATCATTTAGAGATATTTGGTAATATCAAAAAATATTTATAAATATTTGAAACAATTTTATAATTATGATTTTAAAATATATATAATTTTATTCTAATACACATACACACATACACATTTTTTTATTTTATATTTTTATAAGATGTTTTTGGAGATCATTTATATTTTTCACTTTTAAAATTAGAACTGTTTATTTTATAAATTACAATGCAACACTGCAATATTTTTAATTTTAGAATATTTAAGATCGGTCTGTGGACATACATAAATCATTTATTTCCACATTGAGCAAAAATCAATTGCGTTATATAATTCATTTCGCAAGTTACTCTTTACAATAATTTACACTTCTTAAGGATGTATATGTTATATATCAAAACATTGACAAAAGCATGAAAATTTTGTAGACTGTGCTACTATTTCTTCTGAATATGTGTGCAAAACCTGCACAGTTTCATTGAACACAATTCTCTTAACGGTTGGGAAATTATTTAAGTTTAAAGTTTGTATTGATTCTTATAAAAAAGCGCGTATTGTAGCACTCATTGACAAATTTGACAAGGAAGAAACATTGTCAGCAAAATAAAAATTTTCACATATATCAAGAAAACTCTAAAAAATATTTGTGCTTAATTTGTGATCCACTTACTCACATTTAAAAGTTGTTTACTAAAAATTGTACCATAGAGGAATATTTATTGTAACCCGAAATCTTTCTGTAAATTATTCGTTTTTTTGTTTCTTGCAATTGATTTCAGGTATTTACGTTCAAAAGTTTTCGTCATAAATTAGGAAAAATCTTAATTACAACTATTTTATTTTACGAAAACATTAAAAACCTTATTATTTTGTATTTCAAACAATATAAACGTAAGAAATATGTTCTTTTTAAATTTGGACAGCTTTTTGTATTGTACAGCTTTTTACTATTGCAGTATCATTTCGTTTCGTAGTCTAATCTTGACATAAATAATTCATATTAGTGTAATAAAACCAATAATAATAAATCAATTTTATTATTGATTTGCTATGCATTATTAATAAATTTTATCCACCTAATTATAAACATATCTTTGCTGTTGCTTTGTATATTTAAATAAATAGCTGTAAAAAATATTACATATTGATATTCTTCAAATTTATGGTTTCCTTGTTACTTTTTTAAAATTAATCGCATCTTTAATAATAAATAAAAGTTTTTTTTTATACAATTCAAAGTGAGAGAGTTATTTTTAGCTGCCATTAAAAAGTTTACATACAATTCAGAGATATTACCTTATAATTTGAATAATTAAATTTTTTATAACATGTGTAATGTAATTCCATAGAAATTGTATGAGAAACGTCATATAAATCATATAAATCGTCATATAACGTTATATAAATCACACACATGAATCAATTTTACATTTTTGTTAATAATCAAAATAAGAGAACGTAGATTGATATAAAATATAGTTAATGTAATCAATTTGTTTGTGCGGAGAAGAATTAAGTTTTTATACGTTTCAAACTTTACTCGCTCGAAAATGTAAAAAACCCAGTGTGTTTCTTAATTTATGCAAAATCATATATCGTATAATGATATAACTAGAATCTGTCAAAAATGCCTTGTTACAAAGACAAAAATGAAAATTGACAATATTGGGAGAAATTATTTTATTATATATCTATTAATTACATTTTGTTGTTTACATAATTATTTTAAATTAATATCGGAGAAAATAAAGAAAATGCCCATTAGTTATACATATATATATATAGATATATATATATATATATATATATATATATATATATATATATATATATTTATATTGTTATATATAAAATGTTATATAAATATAATATTCAAATATAATATTATATTTTTTATTATATATATATATATATATATTGTTTATATAAAATATGTATGTGTGTGATCAAAACGTAAATTTAAAATTTAGATTATAATCGTATTTGCAAGCAACTTCAATTATGGTTTTATAGCTATCTATTATCTATATAGTGTTGTATCGCTTACGTTAGGTCAGATCTCATATAAGATAAAAATCTCATAATATACAAATGACGTACACGAGCGCTTTTCAGAGCGAAACGAAACCGGGTTTTCGATTTTAAGTGATCGTGATGTATAATTGCGACACTTGGAAAGGTGGTGCCTGCGTCATAAGCACGTGTATATACATACAAGTTATTCTAATCATTCATGCATCGGCATTTCTATTTTTAATTTTTTTTATTAAATAATATATGATGTAAAGAGATTAAATTCCAAGATACAGTCGTGTAAATGATCATCTCGTATCAGTTTAATCTCTTATCCACTGTGTATCGATCGGTATGATATATCGATCTCTTTCGTGATTTTCTTTAAGTTTTTATGCGTCACTTTCTCTGGCCGCTTAATCAAAGCAATATTGCAGTACGATCAATTATTATGCAACATGATACCGTATCATCGCCGCGGCACAATAGTTTTCTTTTTTCACGCCTGAATTGATTTATACTCAACCAATCAGTCTCATCGTGCAGTCATGCGCATCGTTGACGGAACTGGAAAGAAATTTTCGTGATAGAAACAAGCCAGGCAGAGAAAAAGCAATTACGAAACTGAATCAACATAAATAATAAAACCTGAAATGCATCGCCGCACTTTAGAGATTTCCAACATTTTTCGATATACGATGTAGTAATTTCATTCTCTCTTCTTGAAAAAAAGAAAAGAATGAATTTTTCTTAAAGAAATAATTAATATACAAAAATATAGTAAGAACGTAGTTCAATATTTATACAAATCTCATCCAAAATTTATTCACATATGCATTGATGTAGTCATGCAAACGCTCAACTAATTTTAAAATTGAGTCCGCAAATCGATTCCATTGATATTGCGCTATGTTATATTTTTTTAACGTAATCGAATATGTAAATGAATATTGATTATTGTGATCAATTGACAAATTCGCTTCTACGTATGTAGACCGCACGTCAATGAGAGAAAAAATATCAAAAGAAATAATTGCGGGACACGAAAGGAAATTCAGTATCATCTTGCATATCCGCTGTTATACGTCTAAAAAATAAATTATAAACTCGAATATTATTCTTATTTTTTTTCATAGTTATAATATAAAGATTTATACTGAAGCAATATAAGAATCGTTCGCTATGTGAATTCTTTTACATATTTTATGTTTTATAGAATTCATTTACCTGTATAGAACTTTAAGTCAATGCAAAAAGATTTTAAAATTAAATAATTAAATAATTATATCGCAATTTACATTTTTTATAAAATTGATTAATCAATTTTAACTTTGTTTTAGCTTTGTTTTAACTTTCTATTAATTTTTGGCTTTTACAGATATTTATTAATCGCAAGAAAAATTCAATACTTCAACATGAAGATCCTGTTGGTGTTCCTGGTTTGTGTGACTCTCACGTATTGCAGCAAAGCTAAAAAGCAGATTCACGATCAACAAATAGTTGATAATTATGAGTTTGAATATGTGGATCACGGTGCACCCGCATTAGGATTGATTGAGTCAAATTCTCATTATGTCGAAACAGTACCCGTCGCGACAGTAGCTGCGAGTGGTCATCGCTCAAGTCTTATTCGGCCTGGTTATAGTGTGGGTGGACCTTTAGCCAGTATAGCTAAAGGTTAGATATGTTAAACTTGGCAATCATTCTTTTTTTTTCATCCCGCGCGATAATGTCGATACGAGCAATAAGTAATTGTAATACTCGTAAATAGAGATAATATAGCATTGCGCGGTGTACAATATTATATACATACAGGGTGATTCTGAAGGTTACGACAAACTTCAGGAGCGTATAGAGGGGTCCGAACATAGTAACTTTGACTAGGAACTCGCATGTTCTCTGAAGTAATCCTGAATTGATATAAACCTTTGAATGAAAGGAACTATATTATGAACCACGAACTTATGTATAAGAACAGAACACATGAAGTTTATAATTGATTACGTAATGATGCCGCTCATTACGTGGCGCTAGCAGGATATCTTGGCCAGCTTATTTCAACTTACCCTAATATACGCAAATATTAATGTACGCATATTTCATTCTCAAATACAATTAATCGAAACGCGGATTCTGAATTTTGAAATTGAAGCGGACAAAGTATTCTACTAGCGCCACGTAGTAGCCGACATCATTATTTTGCCACCATTCAGTATAGGTGGTATAGGAGAGAGTTAGAGCCGTGTTGTGGACAACATTCCAATGAGAGAAATAATCTTAATTTGTACAAAATTTAATAATTAATCAAAGGTTATATGGACACAATAATATTGTATAGTATTACAAAAAGTGTTCAAAGTTCATCACAATGCAAGCATTCATCAAACGAAACTTTGGCGCACTTTATTAAATACTCCAGGCATATCCCGGATCACATTGAATGCTGCAAGTGTTTCTGGATCGTTCACCGGTGTCTCGTAAACGAAGCTTTTAATATGCTCCCAAAAGAAGAATCTCTTTTGCTCCTTCAAGAAGCATCAAGATCACGATGGTATATACAAGTCTTGAAACTCCAATGGTGGGGCAAAGTCGCTTAATAAAGCAGTTTTTAGTTTTCTAATGATCGCTAGAGTCGCTGCAATAGGATAACCGCTATGACGAGAGACGTCGGCGGTCGGGGGGTGGAGGGGGGGATATCTCTCTAACTCTATTTTCGAAAGGGGAGAAAAAAAGACAGCGAGATATTCCCCCGATCTCCGGCGTCTCTCGTCATAGCGGTTATCCTACCGCAACGACTCTAGCGGCCATTAGAGAACTAAAAACTGTTTCATTAAGCGACCATATCCCCACTACTGAAATTGTGACCTGTTTCAAGACCTGTATGTACGACTGTGGTTAAGATAGGCTTGTACCGATTACTTCAAAAAACATGGAATCCTAGTCAAAAGTTGCTATATTCCGACTCCTTTATACGCTTCTAAAGTTTGCCAGTAATTTTTAGAATCTCTCTCTCTCTCTCTCTCTCTCTCTCTCTCTCTCTCTATATATATATATATATATATATATATATATATATATATATATATAAAGTGAGCGCGTTTCATACTCCATTTACGTGTACGGATACCTTGGTTATAGGAGCCGCTGATCAGGCTCACACGCAGTTGAATCAGCAACCATCAGCGGCTGGACAGGCGGCATATGTAGCCAAGAATACGCTAGCTCAAGCGGCAGCGCAATCCGCGGCGACAGCCGCTGCAGCTTTGGCCGGCAAACAGATTATCGTAATGGGTCTGGAACAACAGTCGAGGGACGCACAAGTCGCGGTAGACGGTGAGAAGCAACAACTTCAACAGGCCCAACGTGCGGCCACAGCCGCAAGAAATGCGGCGCAACAAGCAATGCATCAAGTGCAAGTGATAACCACAGCGTTAAATGCGGCGCAAGCGACCGCCGAACATGCTGCACAAGCGGCATCGGAAGCTGCGGCCGAGCTGGCCGCGCAAACGACAATGGTGGGCCAAGCTAAAGCACGTGCTGAAACGATAGCTGAACAACTCGCGGCGGCGCGCTTAGATTTTGACACAACGCAGGCGGCGGCGCAAAAGGCTGCCAATGCCGCCCAAGCCGCGCAGAGCAATGCAGCGGCTGCAGCCGCGCACGCGGCCAACACCGCGGCTGCGACTGCGACCGCAAATCATCCGGTCTCTTTGCACGCCGTCCCCGCCGACGAGCCTCTCAGTCTGGCCAACACCTTGCCCATAGACGCATTAAGTTATAAGGGTTATCACCTTTAAAGGCCATCCCCGCTTCGCGCCTCTTCCTTTGCAATTCATCCCTTTGCATGTGTACTGCGTCACTTACTCATTGATATGGCGGCGCTATACACAAAGATGCCTGGGTCTCTTTTGCTCCTTTCTAATCAGTCAGGCTCAGCGATTGTGCGCATTATCATCATTTGTGCGTTTACTTGCCAGACTGCAGAATAAAATATTGTTGCCATCCTAAACTGTACGTTATTCTCTTTCTTTCCCGAGAAATGTCTAAACTTATTCTTCAGTCGTTTCGCGCGCACAAACTTTCTGGTGTATATACATATTACGTTAATTTTTCCTTAATAAAAATTTAATGAAAAATGCCTGATTGTGTAGATCATTATTTAACATCGAGGATTGATATGTTTTAGCAAAGTAAGATACTGAAATGATTAAATATATAGATGATATAATACTGTATCAGTTGTTCAAAATATCAGTCAATTAAACGCTACTTTATTTCATCGCGAATAAATTTTATGCAATCCGATCAGATGTGTATAGACACCCACATATGTGTGTCTTGTATCGTGTGTGTACTTAATATATAGCTAGTGTGTAATGTATTATAAAATATAACATACACATGTGAAAAAACAACACATTTTCGAAAATTGTCTAATTAAAAAAGATAATTCAAATATGATCAATTTATCGCAGCTTATTTATAAAACAATTAGATGAATGAACAATTAAGTATATTAACAAGTTCAAAAAAGTATATTTTTAATTAATTATCATTAATAATATGTTTCAAATATACAGGGTTGGAAAATTACTTTATAAAAGTAACTCGTTACCGTCACTCAAAAAATAACGAGTCATTACTTTTTTTATGTATAAACTTTACATACAATTTTTTTAATACAAAATCAAATAAACACTAAAAATTTTTAAACATTGTCGTATAAAGTAGAAAGAAACAAGATACCAAAATGAGGTTTCAGTAATTTTCATGTAATACTGCATTCCAACATCCTTATCAATATGCTCCTTTTAAAAATTATATCGAGTAAATTCGAAAAAGTAACGATAAAAATAACTGTTAAATTCGTTATCCATTATCGAAAAATGTAACAAAGTTACTTTTTCCATTACAAAGAAAATTTGTAACGCCGTTACCATTACAAGTAACGCGTTACTTCCCAACTCTGCAAATGTACAATATTGAATTGCAATTTGATATAATAGTAAAGCATATATGTATAAACAACAAAAATAAACTATAATACAAAAAACAGGCTTACACTTTGATTCAGCAATATTTTTTGGACGGATCAAACAGAAATTTCACTTCAACTCAAAAATGTTATTTTATCGCGGCTCGATGATAAGATGGACACCGCCTTTGACTGTAAGTACAATGGGCGCTTCATCAAAAGTAAGCGGAATCGGAGTTCGAGGATGAAGTTTAAACTTGTACTTTGACAAAAGACTTACGAGTCCAATTTTTGTTTGCATGTAGCCAAATCTAGTACCTAAGAATTAATGATGTTGAGACATTGGCAGCGACGAAATAGCTTATAATCTAGGATTTTTAAATTGTATCACAGATATTTTGGTACAATCTAATAAAAAGATTACTGATTCGTACACGAATATTATAAATGCATATAAAACTATACATAAGATCAATATGTTATTTTAATTAAATATCTCTCATAAATGTATTTGCGAAAGATTATATCACAATGCAGACTTGAAAGTAATATACACATGTATATGGCATTTCGAATAAAATGTGTTATTGCATTAAAATAAATATGACACACTAAAATATTTTAATAGAACAATTGATAGATTCAATAAAAAATATTAAAATAATCAAATCAAATATTGAAAAAAGACCATTTTTAAATATTTTTTATTATCGCAAGAAATATCTACTATAAATATATAAAAAAAACATTTAATACAATTGTAAATTTTTGAAAATATAAATATTAAAATATCCAATCGCATTGCTAATTTATATCTCAAATTACCATAAAAAGTTTATATAAAAAAATTGTACATTTAAAAGATTGATAATGATTACAAGTACACAAATAGGCTTAAGAGGATGTCGAACTGTGCTTTTTTACTGACAGAATGCAAATATTAGTTATTATGCAAAATCTTTTTGTTGATTATAGATATCAACAAATCATTTTCCATAATTAAAGTATACATAATAACGGAGTGCGGAGTTTACGATTTCATATGAAAAGTGAAAAAAAATATATAGACGGAGTCGCAATCTTACATGACAAGGACAGACATAACCATACTATCTTTGTCTCTTTCATGTGTGTGAGAGTAATATACATGTAAGCACTAACATTATTGCAATATCTTTTTTCTCTCGATCATACGCTCTGTCCCTTTCTAATCACTCGTTCGCTATGTACTACGTATCGCTTAGCTTCATGCTCCTCGCATATTCACTTACGCATTCACTCGCGCTTCTCTCTCTCTTTCTCTCTCTCTCTCTCTCTCTCTCTCTCTCTCTTTCTGCTCGTTTATTATTGTATTCTTTTATTCTCATTATTATATTCTTTTATTTGTTCAACTTTTATTCTTTCTATTTTCGTCTCCCTACATGAAAATAAATAAATAAATTTATTTATTTCGTCTCCCTACATGAAAATAAATAAATTTATTTATTTACCTAACTTAGAAAGATAAAGTGTTTGGAAGTGTAGCAAGAGCCCTCGATTCGAAATCCCGCAAAATAATATCCACAATAATAGGAGAAAGAGAGGAGCCCATGGGTGTGCCAAAAGTCTGTTTGTAAATTTTCCCGTTGAAAGTGAAAACTGTGGAGTTCACAACCAGTGTATTGGAGAGATTTATTTCTATTACAAAAAATAACGATTTACGTTTGGCTTACATTTGTCTTGACAATTTAAAGCGTTTCATAAAGATACAAAAAGACTTATTGCCTCAATCATATCATAATAACGTAGTATATAAAATTGATTGCAAAAACTGCAATGCTTCTTATGTTGGCCAAACGAAGAGATTGTTAGAGACCCGTATAAAGAAACATCGAAATCATATAAACAAAGCTCGTTTCCAGAATTCTGTGATATCGGAGCATCGAATCAATGAAAATCATGATTTTGATTGAGACAATATACTTGGGTTTTGGACAATGAGCCTTGTTATACGAGAAGACTTATTTCCAAAATGTTATTTATAAAAAGACAGAAATCAGGTTTAAACTTGCAAAGCGACACTGAATTACTGGACCCCTCATAGTTGCCGATCATTGACAAGCTCGGTAAGATTTAAAGTTTACCGCCTTTAATCTTAATTTTATGCCTGTTGTTTGCCTCATTGATCTTTGTTTTCGTTTGTGTTTGTCTCCCGTGCCTACTTAACAGTTAGAGTTTGACTGCGGAGCGTCACTGTCATACAAGGTCCGTACATGATTCTGGCGTCTGGCGTGGGCTTTCCTTAGATGAGTCGCTTTTGGCTAATGAAGATAGTTATACAGGTTTGTTTTTCATTATCCCACCACTGTTTAAATTTTCAGGCGTTTGTCTGACTTAAAAAATTTCTTTCCGCAAGTTCTTAGGAAAACTTTATATGGTGGATAATGAATTAACTCACGGACCGTACCTTTGGAGGGCTCTCAAACAGTTTTGATCATTTTTGCCTTTTTTGACTTTTTAATTTTTTGTATCTCCGTTTTTACTTGCTGACTGCTAATTTTAAAACGGTTTTGACCGTATTTTATTGTTTATTTTTACCATTGAAGAAAGTCCAGTGGACAGAAACGTTTGAATTTTATTGGAGTTATATTGTTACTATTCGCGTTGCGAGTTTATATATTTGTGATTGCGCTTTATCCGCTATTTTAATTAAAACCTGCACCTTTTATTTTATGTTTATAAGTTTATATTTATTTGATGTTTATGTGCTCCTTAAGCCTATTTGTGTACTTGTTTTGATTTCATAGGAGCTTCGTCATTATATTGATAATGATTATTAATAATAATATGTAAATTAAATAAGATTATTCTTACCAATACAAACTCGTGGTCCTTCCCCAAATGGCAAATAAGCATAAGGATGTCTAGCTGCTATCTTATCCGCGTTGAATCGTTCAGGATCAAATTTATCTGGATGCGGATATATCGACGGATCCCGATGCAATCCGAATACCGGTATAGTAATTAACGTCCCTTCTGTCACATGAATATTTGTTGTTGAAAGATCTAATTCCTTGGTGCAGACGCGATTTAAGACAGGTACAGGCGGATATTTTCTCATAGTCTCTGCAATATGTAAAAAAATTATTTTTTCTAAAATATTACAGTTATTATCAAATATTATATATATATATATATATATATATATATATATATATATATGCATAAAACTTATATATTGTACTTGCCATTTACTACTTTATGAAGATATATCATTTCATTCACAGCATTATAAGTTAGTCCCCCATGCTGTTTTAACATTTCGTCAATTTCCTGACGAATTTTATCCTGTATACCATGATGTTGAGCTAATTCGTATAGACAATATGTCGCCGTTGTCGAGGAAGTTTCAAAGCCAGCCAAGAAGAAAACATAAGCTTGTGCAGCTGCTTCCAACATGGTAAGTTTATTCACAGTTGCTAAGTTTAAATAAGATATTATTATTTCAGAGTAATCTTAGGCAGAAATACTTAAGAAGAAAATTCTAAAGCTGTTTTTATATAATGTACATATAGGGGAAAGCTGGGTAAAACCGGGTAGGCGGGTCAAACCGGGCACCTCTGTTTTTTTTGTAATAAGTGCTGCTATTTATGGCTAACATGTGTTATTATTTATAGATTGGCGCCATCATTATTTTAAAATAAACAGTGCATACGATATTTCTTTTTTAGTGGAAGTTCAAAGTTTTCAGCCCCAAAAAGATCGATATCGAGGGAAGAATCGAGTCGTCGTACACCTTTTCTATATAGAGCATCTGTTTCGGTAAATGCAGCATTGCATTTTGTGCATATTAGAGAATATATCATATTAGTTTTGATCAGCACTTTGTACACCGGACTATACAACCGTCGTATTTGTTATTTTCCTTGTGCTGGGGCAAAACCGAGTACTTACACATCTCATGTAATGAAAAGAGGAAGAACTGTTATCCTGACTTTGTCTCTCTACAAAAAAACAATTAGAAACGAAAACTAACAGTCAGAAAAAGAAACCACTAAAAAAAAGATTTTTGAGACCCCTAAAGTTAAAAAGTTAAATAAGGAAGTTCTGCAGTAATGTCGAACAAGAGGATATCTTTATTTGTGATTTTTGTCAATAGAATACATCTTTATATGCTATTTTGATTAAAATAAATCTAGATTTTGTAATTACACGATTTTTTGCATATTTTTAAATGAATACCCAGTTTGACCCTATCAGTAGGACAAAACCGGGTACTTTGACTTCTCCACAAAATCTTGTTTTTCTTAGTAACCAAAAATTTTTTTTTCAGCAACTAGCCTTATTTTCTCATAGTTTAAAGTTTACTAAAGATTACTAACGGTCGGCAAAATTTTTTTAACTCGCAGATTTTTTTTAGGAAGACAAATCCAAAAAAGTACCCGGTTTTACCCTGCTTTCCCCTATAATCAGTATCTTTATAAATAAATCTACGCACGTATATATTAAATATATTCGTATATGTGTGTTATGTATGCATATATAGGGTGTTACTTAAAGATCGTCCATACAGTACATAGCACTATTCCTTACTAAAAAATTAGTCGGAAAGTTTTGAATCATTTTTTTCTATAAGACTTAATAAATGAGTAATTATTGAGTAAAGTCAAACCAATCACCGTCGATTTTTAACCGGGTGCACGTCAGTGAGCCTGGTAGGTGTGTGCTTTAGAGAAAAAAATGATTCAGAACTGTTCGACTCATTTTTTGATAAGGAATAACGCTATGTATCTAGTGGGCGGTCTTTAAGTGACATCCAACTCAGTAAACACAAAATAAAAGTAACTTAACATCAATATTATAATTTCTCACACAACTTCTCATATAACTACTGCAATGTAACATACCTTGTACATAACAGTTATATTGTTGAGTGGGAAATTATAATATTGATGTTATGTTACTTTTATTTTGTGTTTACTGGGAATACACATATATATTTGTATGCATATTATCATTTTTATAACTATGTAACTCTGTTTCTAAAGGCGTAAAGAAAATAGTTGTGTGGGAAGGTGTGTATAAGAGTAAAAGCAGTTAATTTTAAATCAACATTAAATACTTATTTACAAGATATATCGTTAACATCTTTCTCATCGTCAGCTTCGACATAGCCCTTCTCCATGAGTTGTATGAGGAGATTCATAAAATCATGCCTGACAACATTATGAGTTTGTCTATATTCCACGTTATCTCGAAACATTTTCATAAAGAATTTAGTGACACCCCGATCCGTGAAGGGAATGGAAAAGAAATCCATAACTTGGGGTGCAAACATTAACAGAGCGTTCCAAAAGGGCCTCTCCTCAAAGATTTTTTTCCCCCAATATCGAAATTCGTTATTTGGCTCCTCTATGCAGTTAGATTTAATTCCAAAAGCCGTTGACATAATAATATCCGTCGAATATCTAATATTTTTAATATTATTTTAATTAATCTTTCTTAATTAAACATGTATCAAAGTTACATGTTTAGTTGAAATTAAATGAAGGATATAATTATGTGCACCATATGTAAGATATGTATGTATACAGTGTTCATTTGAAAACTTTCCACCCTATTTATTTTGTAATTGACTAATTTTTGCGAAAAATGTTTCATACAAAAGTTTTATGACTTCAAGAGGAACATAAGATAGTGCCATTGGTTTGACCTTGGATAGTCGTTTGAAGATCATGTGAAGGTCACCTTCAATTTCTTAAGTGAAAAACCCCCATTTTTCATTACATATTCTTGTAACTTATCTCAAGAGCTTTTCAAAACACTATATTAAAATTCTTTCCTATATTAAGCATTTTCCAAGTTATGAGGCTTGAAAAATACAGTACCGCCAGTATTAGTATTATCTGAAAGTGATTTTTACGTGACCTTAACAATGCTTTAAAGCTTCACTAACATTGCTGCTTAATACACCATTTAAGATGTTACAATTTTTATTTAAAACATTTTTCCTAAATTTCGAAAATAAGCATTTTTGAAGGTGACCTTCACATGATCTTCAAACGACTATCCAAGATTGAATCAATGGCACCATTTTATGCTCCCCTCGAAGTCATAAAACTTTTTTATGTGAAACATTTTTCGCAAAAATTAGTCGATCACAAAATAAACAGGGTGAAAAATGTTCAAATAAACACCCTGTATATAATGCACATTTTCTTTTCCGAAATTTTATTTGTCAATAACTCTTTTTATTTCCAAATTGTTCCAGTTATTGTTCAATTAATCGAAAACTATAGATGTCTCAACAGTTTTATTCAGCAAAAATTGATTCTAAATCTAAATCAATCGCAAAATTTGTAATAAAAATAACATTTATCCTATAGGTTTGTTCTTTATAGCTGAATTTTCTGCACTAGTGTATACATATACACTAGTGACACCAAAACGTTCTTTATTGCAATGCAACACAGTACAAACCCGTGCTTTATTGCAGTGCAATGAAATTTAATGTAACAGTTTATTCATTGCACTAACAAGGGAACCTCGCAAACCCGAAAGTTCTGATTTTTATGACACTTTATAAACATGTAGAGAAAGTCAATAGATAAATTTAGAAATTTTCAGATGCCGTCCAAAAACGGTTCTAAAGGGTTAAAACATCCCTTATATGTAGAGCTTTTACTTTTCTCGATATATCTCAAAAACTATTCCAGATATTAAAAAATGTTTTATACAAAAGTTTCATGGTAAAAATAACTCTATTTAACTATATTAATACAAATTTCAAAAAAAAAATTTTAAAAAGAATTTTTCAAAATTCTTTAAAAAAAAATAATTATTTAAAATTTTTATTAATGTGGTTAAATAGGGCTGCTTTTATCATAAACCTTTGTATAAAACATTTTTTGATATCTCAAATAGTTTTTGAGATATATTGAGAAAAGTAAAAAGCCGTTCCACATATGAGAGGTGCTTTCACCCTTTAGAACCGTTTTTGGGCAGCAACTGAAAATTTCTGAATTTATCTATTGACCCTCTTTAACTTCTTATAAGTTAGCGGAATAAAATGAGCAGAATCAATTCTAATTAATATTTTTATTTATTGCTCATTTGTTGCTAAAAGTTGCCAAAAAAAAATTTGTTGCTCCTTTTTAAAAAAAATGATGTTCCGCTAAAAAAAGATTAAGTTAGCAGGACAATATATGTATAGCAACAAAATTGTACATAACAATAATATAAGAATTTGTTGCTCTCGAAATATATAAGTTTCAAATTCGTTGCTTGCAAAATAAGTATAAATAATGTCAGAAAATCACACAGCGTGCAAGTTACAAGAGTAAACTATCAGAAAAAAATTTGTTGCTTACTTAAATTTGGTACTGATATATTGTCTGAATTTGTTGCTCTCAAAGTATGCAAGTTCCTAATTTGTTGCTTGCAAAATAAGTATAAATAATGCCGGAAAGCCGCATACCATGCAAACTTACAAAAATAAACTAACAGAAAATAATTTGTTGCTTGCTTAAATTTGATACTGATATATTGTCTGAATTTGTTGCTCTTGAAATATACAAATTCCAAATTTGTTGTTTGTAAAATAAGTATAAATAAGTTTGCACGCTGTGTGGTTTTCCAGCATATAATTATTTTGCAAGAAACAAATTCGGAACTTGCATATTTCGAGAGCAACAAATTCAGACAATACGTCAGTATCAAATTTAAGCGAGCAACAAATGTTTTTTTTTATGGTTTACTCTTGTAAGTTTGCACGCTGTGCGGCTTTCCGGCATTATTTATATTTATTTTGCAAGCAACCAACTCGGAACTTGCATATTTTGAGAGCAACAAATTCAGATAATATATCAGTATCAAATTTAAGCGAGCAACAAATTTCTTTTTGATGAAGATTTACTGTTGTAAGTTTGCACGCTGTGCGGCTTTTCGCCATTATTTATATTTATTTTGCAAGCAACGAATTTGAAACTTGTATATTTCGAAAGCAACAAATTAGCAACAAATTCTTATATTATTGTTATGTACAATTTTGTTGCTATATATATATTGTCCCGCTAACTTATACCCGTATTCATAGTTCTTCCTTATTTTAAGGACGGAGGAAGCCTCCATGAAGGATTCCTTGAATCTGCAAGGCCACCTTGTTTCATAGATGGACCTCGAATCTCCCTTTCAGAAGGAAGGAATATTTTAGGGATTTTTAGTGACCGACTGGAGCCAGCACAGTTTTATGCTGCCTGCAACTAATTTCATATAATACATATGAAAACTTTTTCGTATCTTCAAAAAATTCCACGGGATTTTCCCAATCGCGAATGTATCTTTTCGGAATCCGATTCTCTGGATTTTCGTCTTCAAATCCATCGTCAGAATCATTTAAAAATTCATTGTCCATTATCCCCTTTTCCTTTATAGTTTGAGAACGCGACAACAAATAACCACAAAACCACTAATGTAACGAAACTAACTTTTGGAGGTTATATTTGGTTATATTCTGCGTATCGTCTGTTAAAAAGGTCGCATCACTCCTCAAGGAAGCTCGTGACCTTCCTTGAGATAAGGGAGCCAATAAGATTCCTTGTTCGGTCAAGGAAAGTTTATGAAACGTGGAACGAGGAATCCTTATTCCTCAAGGACGGACTATGAATACGGGTATTAATCTTCCTTTAGCGGAACATCTTTTTTTTTTTTAAACTTATAGAGCAACAAATTTTTTTCTTTAGCAACTTTTTAGCAACAAATGAGCAACAAATAAAAATATTAATTAGAATTGATTCTCGTTTTGTTCCGCTAACTTATAAGACGTCCCTCTTTATATGTCTGTAAAATTTTATCAAAATTAGAATTTTCGTGTTTATGAGGTTTCTTTGTGAGTCTTGAGGAAGAACAAGTCATGCAAGAACCGGATAAGTTGATAGCAGTGGAGATTTAATTTTATAAATAGTAATAAAAAGTAACTATAACTTATTATAAATGTTAAAGTAATCTATTAAATATTAAAATAAGCTATTTAATATTAAAGTAATTAGCAATTCTCTTAAAATTAAATTATAAATACTGAAATTGTACTTTAATCTGAATTTGAGAAAATCAAGTAATAGGTTAACCTGTATCAAATTTGAAGAAAATTCTGTATCTTTGTAAAAGCTAATTTTGTATATAAAAGTTTTTTCATGCTGTTATGTAACATAAAATTATATTTATTGTTAATAATAAATTATAATAATTAAAATAATAATAATAATAATACTATTATGTCATTGATATTAATAATATTATATTATTATTATTATTATTATTATTATTTTATTATTATATTATTATTAATATTATATTATTTATATAATTAATATTATATTATATGATATTTTCTAATAATTTGTTTAATATTATGTGGTGCGCCATGTGGATCACTGCATTGAATGGCACTAAAACGTTCTTTATACTTGTTTACACTAGCTTGTCCTCGCTTGCACTAATTCTGTTCAACTCAGTGCAGCTATAAAGAACAAACCTTCGAACAAGCTACTTATGTTTTTGCTGTATATTTGTAATTTTAATTTGCATTTCTTTCCAAATTACGGGGCACTTACCTATTATCCAAAAATTTTTCTTTAAATGATGCTCACTTTTACTTATAAAAATGGCTTACCTTGCAAATATATCTTTTATCTCAATGCAATCTCTCATCTGAGCTTTGCTCTCTAAATTTTTCGCAAACTCTTCGCCGCATTCCTTCAGAATCATGAACATCTGCTTTATTTTTCCTGAAGTAAAAGTGGGTGTCAACTTTACACGTAAATTTCGCCATTTTTTCCCAGGCAATAAAAACAAATGGCCAGACAGTGGATCAATCTTCTCATTACAAAACATCCCACGATCATGGAAACTCCCGAATTCTTTGGCCAAAACTATTCGAATAAGATCGAGATCGGCGATTACCAGATTTGGCTTGAAAAATGTATACATCCCAAATACACGATGATCCTTATATTTCATATAAGCATCACGGAAGAGTTCACCTATTGACAAATCTCATATTCAATTCAGCAACTTTTCAAGTAGAGATACAATAATATAGCAAAAATAATATAGCAAAATAAACTATTCATTGTATATGTGTGCGTGTATGCGTGGGTGCATGCGTGCGTGCGCGCGCGCATAAAAACTATAGATGTAGGAAGTATAAACTGCGCATATTATGGCTCCATTCTGATATTGACTGCCAGTACTGAAAATCTATAGTTTACATCACGTACGCGCGTATACTATAATAGATTTTCAATACTGACAGTGAATATCGGAACGCAATTCTTAAGTTATCTCTTAGCAATTCGTGCACTAAAATTAGAAAAAGAATACATGAGTACATTCAGCGCACAAAATAGTTGCGGATTTATGCGCTGAAAGGCTTATGATCTGAAGCGCTTCCACAACACGTTATGGCAGCGGACGCTATTTTTTCTAGCAAAAATTTTTATGTTACATCGATGCAACTGTTGTGAATTGTCATATATTGTCTGCGTTATTTTGGTTAAAATAAAACACGTGTCGATCAGATGTCGAGTAATATCGCACTGCAAAACGTTCAGCGGAAAAAAGCGCTGGGTGAGGAAGCGATCCCGCAACTGTTGTGTGCGCGTGCGTTGAATGCGGCCAATGTCTCGGAAGTATATTTATTTCTTTTTAATTAGAGATAAATATTCCCATAGTAACCGTAGTCTTATGTTTGATATATATTGTGTTTTACGTTTACTAATTAATTTCTTATTTCAAATATAATTTGAACTTTTCTAATTTTGATCAGGTTTTTATATTAATAAAGAATATCACACTCTCTTTTCGTATGTACAAGGTGTTAAAAAAAGATTCAGGACTTTAAAAGCAGATAGTATTCACGAAATGAAGGAAAAAAGTCCTAATAAACATGGGTCGAAAAATTAATATTGTCGGAGTTATAAACAATTCTTCAACGACGGATTACTTTGCCATTTCTTCGGCCAAAAAAAGAAATTGTTCTTGCAAAAAAAGAAAAAAAAGTTCTTTAAATTGCAAAGTTTACAGAAGGTTTTCTACATTTTGCTATTATTTCTATACACGTTTCACATCTTTGTACCATAAAATTTGAACAAATTCCCGGCTTTGTTCTAACTATTTGACAGGTATTTTGTACTCTCTGATGTAATTTGTCATAATGTTTGTTTTCATACCACACAAGAATACCAAAAGCGAATGAGTCATTTATAATCCCTAAAAACTTACCTTTTAAAAAAAGGTAAAAAAGGCGCCAAGTACACTCATCAGTTGTGAAAAATTGTTATATATAGTTATAAAATAGTGTTACTTTAAGTTAATCGGCACAAAATAGTGTTATTTTTAATTATTGAAAATAAAAACTTATAAAAATATTTTAATAAAAAAAGTTGTACAAATATATCCTACAAAAATAATGATATAAAAAATTGCGCCAAATAAAAATAAAAAATTATAAAAAATATTTTAACCGAGAACAATCATAAATTAGGAAATATATCAATTACAATTATTTTCTTTTATGAAAATGTTAAAAACCATATTATTTTGTGATATTTTAATTCTTTTTATAATCCAGAGATTTATTTATTTGATTTTTCAAAGAGTATAAACTTAAGATTTTTAAATTCTAACAATTATTTACTATTATTGTACAGCCAAAATATTTTTAAATGCATTATTATTAGTTTTATGTAAAGATACTCACCTATTGACACTTTTCCAGTCACATAAGCTGTCAAATTACCAGCTGGCACTGTAGGCTCGACATAAAAAACACCCTTTTTGCGCCAATAATTGAGCAATACATATTTATAATATATGTATACAACACTCAGAGTAATAATGAAAACCCCAAATAATTCCGCGAGTAACATCACGAGTTGATATACTCTTATCTAAAATATAACAATAAATAATTTCAGTGTTGAAAACCAAATTTACAAAAATGTTACACATTCAATTTTAAACTTTTTGTATGCATGTAACATTTGTACCATTTAAAACACCATCAAATGATAACATTGAATTTAAAAAAGCAAAAAATCGTATATGATAAGATCATGAAAATAAGAAAAATAAAGTATTGACATGTAAAAATTTATCAAAATGGCGCAAAAGACCACAATTTTCGACAGCATTTATATGCATAATTCTTTTTCTGAATACACATATGTAGTTGTCTTTCTATTATATCTACAAAACATCTGTCTCTTTCTCTCTCTCTCACCGTCTCACTTCCCTTTCTCTCCCCCTCGCTCCCCCTTTCCCTCACCCTCTCTCTCTATTTCTTTCTCTCTCTTCTCCTCTCCCTCTTTTTTTTAACAGATTTACAATTGAAAGTGAAGCAAATATGAAGAAGATATCGGCAGTGGCCGGGAGCACCACGGACAGACTAGAATCTACAGGGTCTATAGGTTCGTTTACGAGTGGAAATAGAATATCAGAAGTGAATGGATCATCGACTATTGACGTAAAAATAGATCGGCTGATAAAAATTGTAAAAGAAATAAAAGATGAAACGGCATGTAAGAAGAAAATTTAAATGATGGTCGAGGAAATAGTTCGAGAAGAATTGGGAAATGTTAAGCAGGAACTGCTAGAAGAGTTGAGAAGCATAATACAGAGAAGTATGTGGATCAACAGGAGAAATACAAAGGAGCTATAATGAAGCAGCTAAAGAGAAAAAGAAAGAGAATGTTATAATTATCAAACCCAACATTCAACAAGAGAATAAAGTTACAAAAAAATTGATAAAAGAAAAGGTAGATATCAAAAACATGGCGATGCGAATAACGAAGGTAAAAAAAGGAAGCGAGGTAACAGTGATCATGGGTTATAAAACTGGAGAAGAAATGACAAAGTTGAAAGTCACAGTGCAGGATAAACTGGGAGAAAATTTCAAAGTTACGGAATCACCGCAGATGAAGCCTAAAATAAAAATTATCAATATCAGCGAAGAAGAAATAAGATTGAATGATGATGACTTAATAACTACAAGCAAGAAGCAAAATAGAGTTGATGCAATAAATGATGGATTTTAAATACGAATAGTGAAGAGAATAGTTAAAGAAAGGAGAAATGATAACAATCAACTTAGAAGAAAAAAAAGAAGAAGGTTTGATAATAATTGAAGTAGATGAAAAAATGCATGAATTGACGTTAAAAAAAGAGAAACTAAATGTGAAAATGTCCTATATTCAATCACATTAATGTTAAAAGATGTTTTAAATACTAGGGATACTATCGTATTGCAAAAAATTGTACGCGAGATGAAATATGCCACAAATGTGCAGGAAATCATAAAGCGATTGAATGTATGGCGACAAAGAAAAAATGTGTAAATTGTATATTTAAAATTTGAACATACAACCTGAAGATAAGTGATGAACACGACGCCCTTAGCCCGGAATGTCCAACATTTAAAAGGGCGATACAAGAGGAGAAGAGGAGAGCCGGCTGGGAGGATGCGAAATAGCAACTACAGAAAAAAGCGGAAATAATATTGTATACAAACGCGCAAAGTTTGATGGCGCATTAAGATGAAATACAGCATCAGATTATGAAGAAAATAAATCCGGCATTTATAGCGTTATCAGAGAACAGATTGACTGCTGAAATTAAAGACAGTGAAGTGAACGTACCAGCTTATAGTATAATTAGATGTGATGCTGAAAATAGAAATACAGAAGGGTTTGTTTTATATATAAGGGATGATGTTAAATATGAAATAGTATTAATAAAAAAATTAGAATCAAATTGTTGGTGTGCTGCAATTGAGGCGAAAGAAAAATTGTATAGAGGAATAATAATGGTAATATATCATTCACCAGCATCGCATGGTGATTTCGTGAGATTTCTGGAGCATATAATAGAAGAGTTAGTAATACGGGAAGAATGTATGGTAATAGGAGACTTCAATATAGATATGACGTTAGATTCGTTTTATACGAAGAAGTTACAAACGACAATGTTGAGCTTAGGCATAAAACAATATGTAAATAAACCGACGAGAATTACGAAAGATAGTAAGACAATTATTGATTTAATTTTCGCTAATAATAAAATAGAAGTGCAAATAATACATAAACCTAAAATAACGGACCATGCGTGGCTAAAAGTTGAACTGAATGCGAATAAAATTGATAATAAATACAAAGAACTTAATGTTAGAAATTATAGGGAGTTTAATATAGATGAATTTATTAAATTAATGGAAAATAAATGGAAAAAAAGAAAAACCAAGATATTGGAGTTCGGTGTAAGAGCGAAGAAATTTGTTGATAGTATAATAAATGTATTGGACGCTACTGCAAGGTAGGAAAAATTTTAGAAGTCCGAAAGTATGGGAAGAGAAAAAGTGGTTTTTGGATAAAATAAGAGAAGTAGTAGCTAAAAGGAATGAAGCATATAGGAAGGCATTGTATGCTGACACGGAACAAAATTGGTTGCAATTTAAAATTGAAAGAAATACAGTAGTTAAATTAATTAGGGCAAAGAAGAATGAATATTATAAAAATATGATAGATCTTAATAAAGAAAATCCTACATCTATGTGGAAAACACTAAAAGAAATAATTAGACGCGAACCAGGAGGTAAGAGGGAAGTAGAGGATATGGATTTTGAAATATTAGACAAACACGAAGGATGCAATATAGCAGATAAATTTAATTTACATTATATACAAAATATTAATAGTATAGTGAAATCTATAAATGGGAGTAAGCCTGAGAGTGCGTGTAAAAGAATTATTTATGTTATTGAAAACGAGAGAATTATGGAAAATTTTGAGATGATTAGTATAGAGCATTTACAGGAAATTATTATGGGACTACCGAAAAAGAAAGATACAAAGGAGGAAATAATTAGCGATATATTAAAGGCAATATTTTGCGTAATAAAAGAGGAATCTGTTGATATAATAAATAACTCTTTGAAGGAAGGTTGCTGCCCAAAGGTTGAGAAACGTCTACGATAATGCAAACCGCTTCTGGAATAAAATATTTTTTAAATTTAAACCAACCAGCACACAAATAAAAATCGCCTCTGGGACAAAATGTTATTTTTTTAATAAGCAGAGCGCACATACAAACCGTTTTTGGTGGGAAATATTTCTTTCGACAACCAGTTCACGAATTGATCGCTTCTGGGATACATTCTTCAACCAAAACATATATGTAAAATGTTTTTGGTGAGAAATATTTCTTTTGACAACCAGTTCATGAATTGATCGCTTCTGGGATACATTCTTCAACCAAAGCGTACATGTAAAACGTTTTTGGTGGGAAATATTTCTATCGACAACCAGTTCACGAATTGATCGCTTCTGGGAAATATTCTTCAACCAAAGCGCACATGCAAAACGCATTTGGTGGAAAATATTTCTTTCAAGAACTACAATAGCTCACGAATTGATCGCCTCTGGCTAATTACTGTGACACAACTACTATTGCAAAATAAATATAATCAATTTTCAGTGAAATATACAAATAAGCAAAAGATTAATTATATTTTAATAAATTTGAAGTTACTATTACATATACACACATGTAGATAATATATAACACACATAGTATGCTCGGATAAAAAAGAGATGGACAGAGAAGAATGGACAAAGAGAGAAAAAAGATATGAGTGTAAATAAATAAATAAATAAATTTATTTATTTTCATGTAGGGAGACGAGAATAGAAAGAATAAAAGTTGAGCAAATAAAAAAATATAATAATGGGAATAAATGAATAAAAGAATATAATGATGAACTAGCTGAGAGAGAGAGAGAGAGAGAGAGAGAGAGAGAGAGAGAGAGAGAGAGAGAGAGAGAGAGAGAGAATATGGCGAGTGAACGCGTAAGTGAATATGTGAGAAGCATGAAAGCATGTAAGCGATATGTAATAGATAGCGAGCGAGCGATTAGAAAGAGACAGAGCGTATGATCAAGAGAGAAAAAATACTGCAATAATGTCAGTGTGTACATGTATATTACTCTCATACACATGAAAGAAACAAAGATGGTACAATTATGTTTGTCCTTGTCATATAACATTGCAGCTCCGTCTATCGCGACATCACGCAACTAATCTACTGCTCTGTTTTACTCTTGAGCCTCGATTTCGCACACACACATATGCACCAAAATTTTATTTTGCAAAATCTTTTTTATAAAGCTTCTAAACTTACTTCTCTAAGTTCACTTATACTCTTTGCTGAAATGCCGAGTGCGGAGTTTACTGATTAGGCACGTGTAGATTACAAATTTGTTATATTAAGTAAATGTTGACGCAGAAGCAGATAACAAAACTGTAATTTTCTCATTTTTTTTTCACTTTTCATATGAAATCGTGAACTCCGCACTCCGTTATTATGTATACTTTAATTATGGAAAAGGATTTGTTGATATCTATAATCAACAAAAAGATTTTGCAAAATAACTGATATTCGCATTCTGTCGGTAATCCGGCATCCTTTTAATATGTTACCAATATTTGAAAAAGTGTTAGAATTAGTAGTTAAAAAGTAAATTGAAATGTATTTGGAAGATAATTGTATTATAGAGAGAGAGAGAGAGAGAGAGAGAGAGAGAGAGAGAGAGAGAGAGAGAGAGAGAGAGAGAGAGAGAGAGAGCATCAATCGGGCTTTAAAAAACAGTATTCGTGTGAAACAGCGATTCAAACAGTCATTGATGAATGGGCATTGATAGTTAGTGAGGTAAAAATGATAGGGATAATTTTCATGGATCTGTTATAGCTCGAACAGGCTATACACGAATTATTAAATATATTATTCTAAATACATATTATTTTATATGATTGCTCAACGTGTAACGCGAATACAGATCACGTTACGAGCGTTGACCGAACAAAGCGCTGACAACGCGAGCCACGCGCTAAGCCCGAGCGACCGTGCAATCATTTCATTGCGAAAACGCGGAAATCAGGGCGAGCGGAAGAAGGACATTGCGAAAATGCAACGTAGAGTCCTACTTAAAAGCGAAATAAAAAGGAATAAAGAAATTGCGAAAGTGCAAGCAAAGAAATCCTACTTAGAACTTCTTAGCTTGCATCCGGATATTGCCAAAATCAAGCGACACGACACACAGCCTTGTCGCTAAACGACCCCCTCCCGGGTAGCCAAAGGGAGTTAATAAAAAGGCCCACCGCTAACGAACGGCGGGCAGTCTTTACGATTAATATTACGCGGACAATCTTGATCATTAATTAATAGTAGTCACAATAACTACCAAACAGGCAATCTTTATTCCTTTACGCGAGCAATATCTCTAACAACCGCGACTGTCAAAACGAGTATCAATAATTATTATAATATTGAATAGCCACGCAGTCGGCAGAAATATACACGAAGAAGCGAGAGGCGAGTCTCGAGACCGAAACTCGACTCTAGACACGCGCACTTCAAGATATCCGTTATCGCGATACGCGACGCGAGTGAAAGTGCGGGAACATTGTAATCAAGCCAAGTCACAAATAAAATAGATATTAATATATTTATTTAACTGCAAAGGTGTCATTTCTAATCAAATAAAGACAGTGAAGTTCTCGGGCGGAGCCCGAATTTCTAAATTCCTTCCGGCAAACGATCCCAACTACCGTGCCTCTCCGAAGGCACAACAGATCGTAAGCGAGCCTTTGAAACAATAAATAGAGGAAGCTTATTAGAGAAATTATATTAATTGGAATTAGAGGAATGGTTATAGAATGGTTAAGATCATATTTAAAGGATAGAACACAGCAGGTTCAATTTAATAATAAATGATTTAAATTAATGGCCATAGAATATGGAGTACCACAAGGATCTGTATTAGGAGCTTTGTTATTTATAGTATATATAAATGATATAATCAAAATCTGTCCAGAAGGATATAGTACAAAAATGTTTGCAGATGATACGTTAATATATGTAACTGGAAAAAATAGCGCGGAATTAGAGATCAAAATGAATATGGCATTTATTATAATAGAAGAGTGAATAAATATAAATAAGTTAAAAATGAATGCAGGGAAAACGAAATATATAATAGTCAGAAATATAAGAAAAGAACTACGAGGTAATATTATATTAAAATTGGATGGAACTGTGATAGAACATGTAAAAAAAATGAAATATCTAGCCATAATTATTGATAGTTTGCAATTTAAGGATCACTGTGATTATATGCTAAAGAAAATAGGGAAAAAAGAGCTTTTTGAATAGAATAGGTAATTACATATCGGCATACACTAGATGTATTGAACAATATAAGTCAATTATAGTGCCTCATTTTGAATATTGTGCGACGATGTTAATTGATATGGGAGAAACACAGATGAGTATATTGCAAAAGGCATAATCGGGCCTCATATGGGGATCATATTACAATATGATAAATATACCAAAGTGGAGCGTATGCTGCAAGCGCTGCAGCTTATGTCCATAAAACAGGGGCTATACTATAATGTATATTTTTATTTTTAAGATTTTAAGGAGCATGTTACAAGATCAATTAAGAAATAGATTAGAAATAGTGGGAAATGAGAGTAAAAGACAAACATGACAAGCTGGGGATATTGCAATAAAATATCGCAGAACAAGGAGTGCGCAAAAGAGTATGTTTTACGAAGGAGTATAAATGTATAACGCCTTGCCAGCTAAAATAAAGCGGAATGAAAGAATTGTGCGAATGTTAAAGGAGTATATTGTAATTAATGTAAACTAAATTTCTTTCTCTCTCTTTCTTTCTCTCTCTCTTTTTCTTTTTTTCTCTGTTAAACTATTTCAAGAATAAACTTTTTATTTTTTCTCGCAAATTTAATAAGTACTGCATTTTCTATTGCACATATATGTAAAAAATACATTGTATTTAATTTGAAGTCAGCTTTATTTACTTTAATAAATTTTTTAAAATATTATTTGAGTTTGTTTAAGATAATCAAAGCGTTAAAACTTGAAAATTTACAATAATTAATATACTCTGTTTTATATACTTTTTCTAATGGAAATAAACCAAACTTATATATAATCTATTATAAAAATGTGCAGTTTGTCTGAGATTCTATTCTAACTCAATGTTTCTTATGCAGTGATATATGTTAGATGATGTTACAATAATCCGTAATCGATATTACCTTTACTAAAAAGAAGCGTTTATCAATAATAATCTTTTTCCACCGTATGTATGACAATCGGTATTGTAGGACATATGTTAAGCATGTGCTGCTTATATCAATGTTTTCAAGAATACTGGAAGATATTGCATCGTGAATCACTATCTTATATATGAAATGAACGCTTGCAATGGTTGTTTAATTACAAAGTATAACAAGTTATATGTTCATGTTGTCGTTGCATGTGACGGAAATAAAAAGAGATAAGTACATACAATTTCTATATTTTGTTATATAAGTTAATAAAAGATGTGATGGTGACTTGACCATTTTTTTATGTTTTGCTTCTTATTACTAGTTTTGATCGAGAATCTTAGAAATAGATTAATTACACGCGTGTAAGAGTGTAGACGCTTGCGAATATAATATGCGTATATATAATCATGTTATTCTATTATTCTCTATCACAATTGTATTCTTTACTTATTTTGAATTAATAAATTTATAAACAGATTATTAAAAGCTAGATGTAATTACATATTATTGAGAAACATTTTTTTTCTCTATGTATATACATTTTTTATGCATTATATGTTTAGAATATACAATAATTTTTATAAATATATTATTTTTTTAAACGAAATGGGGAAAAGGCTAAGGAACCAGCACAGAAAATCAAGTGCGAATTTAGTTTATTAAGATATAAAATCTAGCGAACGTTTCGATCCATTTTTGGATCCTCTTTAGCGCAAAAAGAATATATACAAAGATATACACCCGTTACAATTGTTTACAAATCAATTAATGCAATTAACGCTATAAAGTTGTGCGGTACAAATGCAGAGCATGTCGAAGTCACGTTTAAAATTAAACTATACATGTCATCTGTAGGCTGTGTTCTTCAATGTTCGTAGTAAAGAAGTAAATACGGCAGCATAAAGCCTCCGTCAGTAAAGACAACCATTTCTTTAACGTATGCCATGGCAGAGAACATGCATATCTGAATAATTACAAAATTATTAGAGACCGAACCTACAAAGAACAATTAAAGAACTCACAAAGAGATGGATTCTTATTCCTCATTGTCACCAGATATCGCTTGTTACATGTCACAAATTAAAACGTAAATCACATGCTCAATATATACGAGTGCGAATGGTAATGATAAATTTAAAGAGCAAAACGAAAACACATGAATATAATGTCTGTGATGTGTCTAGAGTATTGTATATAAATATAGGAACCGAAGGTCATAATTTTGGGAGCATGTCTATCGTATTGACATACGCCTCATGCAGGCAATCCGTATCAGTTTGTAGATTTAAACTATTATTTTGTCTTTTTATAAAAACCATTTCAGATATCAAACGTTTATTATAATACGGTTCACTATCCAATATTTTAACATCGTTCCACTTAAAATCATGATCAAATTGTAATCTGTAGTCAATAATAACAGAATGAACAGAAGTATTACGTCGAATGTGATTACGATGTTCGTTGATTTTCGTTTTTAATTGTCTGCTCGTTTGACCGACATACGATGCATCACAATTATCATATTCGATTTTATAAACCACATTATTACATAATGGTTTAGGAACATGATCTTTGTGTATTTTGATGAAACGATGTAGTTTGTTTAGGCTAACGTAAGTCTGACGTCCAAATCCCTAGTTATACTCCTGAATCGCTCAGAGATTGATGGGACATATGGAATTGTAAAAAATTTTTTTCCCTCACTAGTGTCATCCTTATTATCAGAGAAATTATGACTATGTTTATTGTAATTACTAAATAAATACTTGAGTCTATCTCGAAGGGTCATAAATATAAAATCTAATGGGTAGTTATTGTCCAATACAATGTTAATGATAAAATTTAAATTTCTTTGATGACAACTAGAATGGGAGAGCAAAAAAGACCAGGCCTATAATAGTACCTCTTTTTTGGCACAAAGGATGCTGTGAAAGAAAGTTAAGGTACCTGCCAGAAAATGTAGGTTTGTGAAACCAATCAAAATTCAAACGGTTATTTTTTAGAATTATAGTGACGTCCAAGAAATCAAGTTTATCATTTTCACTTGTTTCCATCGTAAATTGTAATCTCGAGTGGAAAGAATTAAAAACACTCAGAATGTGTTCGAAAGCAGAAGATGGTGCAGCTAAAACTATGTCATCCACTTATCTTAAGTAAAAGGAAGGAGTAAAACATAACGTTGCTAACGCTTTCTCCTCAAGATCCTGTAGGACGACATCTGCTATGATGGGAGACAGCGGTGAACTCATCGGAATGCCGAATATTTGTTGATAAATGATTATATTATTTTTTATATTATCTTTTTCTTTGATCGGCAATACATAATCATATTTTTCTAACAATTTGTCTATAATGCATTAAAATAATACTTTAGATACTAGGTTTATAATTTATCTCTATAGTGCATTAAAATAATATTTTAAATATGTACTAAGTTTATACGATTTACAAAATAAAGAATCAAATTAAATAATCGCGATTTTATTACCAATAATTAGATAAAATACAATAATTGTTTTTATCAATAACTTTTTATTTTTTAAATCTAAATTATACATACATGTATATATAACTTTATAATTATTGTATATATATGTATATGCATATATATATTTAATTATAAAAATATTTCAGATTTAATGATATAAACTTTGTATACGTATAAATAGTACTCCTAGAACAATCAAGAAAATAAATATGCATCTGAAAATCATTAGCTTCCGAGTTATAAGGTATAATAAAGATACATATGTTATTATAAGGCACTTATCTCTTGTCAGACAATATTTAAATAATAGGTTTCATGAAAAATGGATTGGTCACGAAAAACCTATCTTGCGGCCCCCTTCCTCTCTCTCTCTCTCTCTCTCTCTCTCTCTCTCTCTCTCTCTAGATAAATTGAAACAACGAGTCTTAGAAGTGTAGAGACTCTGAGTGTCGAGAAACACACAAAGATTCCGTGCAAAGAGATTTATTTGTACAGCTTACGTATCGTAGAGTTCGGTTCGGTGATGCTTCGGCGATGTAACAGTGTCGGCGCTTGCAGAATCTTACAGTTTTTTTAAGTACACGCGTCACCACTTAGTTTTGGAATACGGCCTCGAGGTACTCTTTATCTCTCTTTTTATGGTCCGAAAGTAGGTGGTTTTTCGGTATTAGGTCGAGATGTCTTAATTGCATATTGCAACGACTTGCATATCTTGCATTTAATCGCGGTTTTGGGAGCGCGCGCAACAGCTTACAAAGTGCTGAATTTGCGCTGTGCTCCTTTTTTACTTTTATAGATCGTAATTACGTAATTATTCGATTTTGAGTTACGACAAAATTCAAAAAAAGTAACGATAAAAGTAACTGTTAAATCTGTTACTCGTTACCGAAAAATGTAACGAAATTACTTTTTTCGTTACAAACAAAATTTGTAACGCTATTACCGTTACAGTTTCCAAAAAAGTAACTATAACGGTAACAACGTTACAAATAACGCGTTACTTCTCAACCCTGTTAAAGACCATCAGCTCTGGGTAAATTTTTATGTTCTTTAAGAGGATGCTGGAGCGACGTGTGAACTCCAACAGGTTAGCACTCTCATCTAAGGGTAATTAAAAGTATCAGTATATTACCAACGCTTTATAATTATATTACCGATATCATTATGTAGACATGTAGAGTAATTGTCAAGGAATATTTGCATACTTTGGAAAGAGCAATAAAATACAAGTTTTTAATATTGTGTTAAATACATAGAGACAATATGTTATATATAAAGAAAATATGTTGGATTTCTATTCTATTTCTGTTCTATCGTCTCATAGAAGCAACGACTTTACACAGATATCTGTTTGTGTTGCATACATATTTTGAATTCAGATCTATAATATTGCTCATATTATTTCTTTTGATTTTATCATGATGTATATATACTATGTATATGTGTACACACACACACACACACACGCGCGCGCGTACACACAGTACACACGCACGCACGCGCGCACGCACGCACGCACGCATCCACGCATGCACGCATACACACAAAATACATTGTAAATAATTTTCTTAAAAACAATTATTTTTTATACTAATTGATTTGTCTCATTATTCTGTATATAAAAGTATTACGGTAAGATTATCGAAAACTAAATATTTTACAAGATATTTAATTTTTTATATCAAAATATTGGGTTGAGTAAAAAGTCATTGCGTATTTTTGCAACAGATGGCATTAGTTCAGTTTTGGCAGTACTAGAGTCATTCACACATATGTTTGTCATATATCGTTTAACAGCTGACGGTTCAAGCTTCATTCTAAAAAAAAATTGAGCGATTTGGTTGAGTTTTGAAGATTTTACAACAAGTTGAAGATGGAAGACCAAACTGTGCATTTTCGCCATATTTTACTGTTTTACTTCCGTAAAGGGAAGAATGCGCGTCAAGCTTGTGAAAAATTGTGTAAAGTTTACGGTGACGATGCTCTACAAGAACGTCAGTGCCAAAACTGGTTCAAGAAATTCCGCACTGGTGATTTTGGTCTCAAAGATGCTCCTCGGTCAGGAAGGCCCACCGAGGTTGATGACGACAAAATAAAGGCATTGATCAAGTTAAACCCACGTTACACGACACGAGAGATTGCAGAAACATTGAAGATCAGTCAAAAAAGTGTTCACGTCTACTTAAAGAAGCTGGGATACGTAAGCAAGCTCGATATTTGGATTCCTCATGAACTCAAAGAAGTTCATTTGACGGCGCGTATAAACATCTGCGATATGCTCATGAAACGTGAAGAAAACGATCCTTTTTTAAAACGAATGATAACTGGTGATAAGAAGTGGATTGTTTACAACAATGTGGAACGCAAATGGTCTTGGTTCCGACGTGATGATTCGCCTCAAACGACTTCAAAAGCAGAACTTCATCAGAAACAGGTTATGCTCTCAGTGTGGTGGGATTGGAAGGATGTGGTGTTTTTTGAGCTCCTACCAAGGAACCGAACAATCAATTCGGATGTGTACTGTCGGCAATTGGACAGTTTGAACGAATCTGTCATCCAAAAACGTCCGGAGCTCGTCAATCGTAAAGGAGTTGTGTTCCATCACGACAACGCGAGACCACATACATCTTTGGCGACCCGTCAACAATTATTGAAGCTTGGATGGGATGTATTGCCCCACCCAGCATACTCGCCTGGCCTTGCGCCGTCAGACTTCCACTTGTTTCGCTTTCTTCAAAACTCCTTGCGTGGAATAACGTTAAATTCAAATGAGGCGGTAAATCAGCACCTTGTTCAGTTTTTCGCCAATAAAGACAGATCCTTCTACGAATGGGGAATTATGAAGCTCACCGAAAGATGGCAAAAGGTCATCGAACAAAACGGAAAATATATCATTGATTGATCTTTGTTCTTTATATAAATAAATGACTTTGAAAAACATACAAAAAATACGCAATGACTTTTTACTCAACCCAATATATCAGATTAAAATATATAAAATAACTCAAAAAGTACTTAATGAAACAATACTTTATTATAGTATTTTGGAAAGCTCTCGACATAAGCTATAAGAATATACAATAAAAAATAGGAGGTTACATTTAAGAAATTAAAAGTGTCCTTGACTTGACCTTAACGATGCCATCCAAGGTCAAACCAATGACACCATCTTATGTTTCCCTCAAAACCATACAATTTTTGTTCAAAACGTTTTTCTCTAAAATGCTTAGTTTTTGAAAGAAAAAGGGTGTACAACACTCTTGGTCTAGGACACTCTGTATATATAGGGTGTATCCTGAAAAGTGGGAAGTATTGCAATGAGGGATTTAGAACACAAAAATAAAAGAAAAAGTTCATATAAACATATGTCCGCTATGACCATGTTTTCAAATTATAGCTTTTATTATTTTCCAATAGAGTTAAGATAGCATACTTGGATATCAGTTTGCTGTTTATACTGGGTGGCCCATTTTAATCCATCCAGTCGAATATCTCAAAAACCAAGTCGGAAGAGAAAAATGTTTCAAACAAAAATTGTGTGGTTTTAAGGGGGCCATAAGATGGTGACAATGATTTGATCTTGGAAAATCATTTGAAGATCATGTGAAGGTCAACTTTAAAATCTTAAACGGAAACCCCCAATTTTTATTTAGTATTCTTGTAGCTGACATCGAGAGCTTTCCAAAACACTATAATAAAGTATTTTTTTTATTAAGTACTTTTTGAGTTATTTTATATTTTAATCTGACATATTTTGATATAAAAAATAAATTATTTCGTAAAATATTCAGTTTTCGATAATTTTACCGTAATACTTCTATGTACAGAATAATAAGACAAATTAATTAGTGCCAAAAAAAAAAATTGTTTTAAAAAATACATTGTAAATAATTTTCTTAAAAACAATTTTTTTTTATACTAATTGATTTGTCTCATTATTCTGTACATAGATGTATTACGGTAAGATTATCGAAAACTAAATATTTTACGAGATATTTAATTTTTTATATGAAAATATGTCAGATTAAAATATAAAATAACTCAAAAAGTACTTAATAAAAAAATACTTTATTATAGTGTTTTGGAAAGCTCTCGATGTCAGCTACAAGAATACTAAATAAAAAATGGGGGTTTCCGTTTAAGATTTTAAAGTTGACCTTCACATGACCTTCAAACGATTTTCCAAGGTCAAATCATTGTCACCATCTTATGGCCCCCTTGAAGCCACACAACTTTTGTTTGAAACATTTTTCTCTTCCGGGCTTGGTTTTTGAGATATTCGACTGGATGGATTAAAATGGGCCACCCAGTATATAAGATTTAAAGGACTTAAGATCTTGTTAATTTGTACACATAAAGGCGTATTATTTGTGTTGTAAGTGATACGGTTCATATCTTGTCACGTCGCCGTATGCTATTAGGACGTGTGCTAAAGAGAAAATATGCGTTTCTTTTCCCGATAGCGCACATCATCGTATGTTTGATATTAATCAGTTTGTTTTGTTATTTCTATACAGCTTATATACCCTAAGATCCTCTGGTCTAAATCTTATCGTGAGATACTTGATTCTATCATTTGGGAAAAATATGCGTCTGTGATGTGAATATACCATATGTGAATATTGCACGTATGCTCTGTATGTTTGTACATGTATATGTGCGCGTTTTTTACATCGAATACTACTCTATCTTTTTACCAGTTGTTGCAAGAGCAAAGAAAATGTATAAGAAAAACACCTCCAAATATATAAACTTTATGATATCTCGATAGTTTATTCATACAAATCCGGTCAACACGTGAGCGACAGATTTGAGTGTGTTTCTGTGCGTTTTTCTTTATGCATGTTTTTTGTTCTCTGTTCGAACAAAAGTAATTTTTATGGACACCTCTCTCGACACCAGAAATATTTTTCGTTCAAAATAATATTTTCATTTGCTGTTAGGCAACGAGCATACGGGGAAATCCTTCAAGAAGCCTACTAGACATAAAGAAAAAAAACAAAATATCTTGATAATTTATACCTATATATATATATATACGTAGGTTGAAGATTAGCCTTTAATACGGATTGTTTTTTTTTCTTTATGTTTCTTATCCATCAACATGATCAACCACGGAGTATATTTTGTCAATTTGCAATTAATGCAATGAAATATATTATTATGCTTTTCTAAATGTTATGCATAACTCTTATATATGTACTTAATAGTTCTCTCTTCTTTCTTACAAAATTTTTATCTATAAGATGATATATTAGTAAATAACTATTCCAAAGTAATAATAGTTCTTTTTAGTTGAATTAGTGTACACTAATTCACTTTCTTCTGTTTCCTTCGAATATTTAAATATATATCTTTCATTTTCAGTGTACACTAGTGCAGAAAGTTCAGTTAAAAAGGACAAGCCTAATGTCTTTCATATTTGAAATGTAAAGAACTAACCACTGAATACCGTACTAGAACGCGCATGGCTTTGCTGATTGGTGACCAGAAATGTAGGACTGCGAGAGTTGTCCCTTCTCAGATCTGTTCTTGTCTATTTAATTACGTCGATCATGTGACCAGATGTACTATCCGTTCTAAAACTCATTATCATTGATTGATGTGCAGTTTTTTAAGATACACTTTATCATTTTTCATATTTATTTTAATTCTCTGCTTCTTAACGTTTTCAACTATCTAGCATAGAAATAAATATTCGTGTGGTATCAAAGATTGCGTGTGATTTGGTGTGATTACGTGGCAGGACGATGTTTTCAGTCATGGTAGTTCACGGTAAAAAGAGACAACTCTGAAAAACAACTCTGCAGCTATCCTTTAGTGGCCGCGGTATTAGTGGTGGGAGCATAGCCGTGCGCGTTCCAGTATGGTATATAGTTCAGTGGAACTAACAAATAAATGTTTGAGAGACATTCTTATTATAGCATTTAAAAATCTTTTATATTGTATTTAAATCTGTTGGCATGAGAAGAAAAAGAGAAAAAGAAAAAAATAATCCGATTTATCTAAGAGCTATCGCACATGAATTTGTAACTGTTAAAAGTTTATCCAGATAAATCCGCATAAATGCTTAACGCATATGCATAAAGAAGTTAACCAATCAATGTTTAATATACAGGATGCCATATTGCTACCTTCTTCATACTAGACGAATAATTGGTTAATTTTTGTGCTTGTGCATCTTACGTCTATACAAATTTGAATAAACCAATTATTAAATACATGCAGTTCATCCAATTATCTTCGTAAGTTATAGCGCCATATTAACTATATTAAGGCATAAGCGCTTACATCTGTCGTAGTCGGGGACGTAAAGTAAGACAGAGAAAAACATAAATCAAGAGTTCGTTGCCACCCGCGGACAAGAACGGACATGTCCTGACATGTTACGCATGTATCCTTTGTTTTTCAATTTTCAGACCTCTTCTTAAGAGGCTTTTTGTTATTCTGTATATTTATTATTCATTACATGTTACTCTCTACTTGTTGTTGGCCGGAATGTTCTGATCATTCTCTAGATCAGAAGTTGCCATTGAAAGAAAGAAAGAAAGAAAAAGAAGAAAAATATAAATCGTGAAAGGCTATTGGACAATAGCCTTAAGCGGCGTCTACAATAGAGATTTTAAGCCCTAAGCCTTAAGAAGTTGACTAATTACAGTCGAGTATTCTCCTCATACTTGACTGTGACTAGTCAATTTCTTAAGGCTTAGAACTTAAAATCTCTATTGTAGACGCCTCTTTACTTTACGTTCACAATTGGACAGATATCTCGTTCTCTTCAACTTAATTATTACGTTACGTCTTATGTTTGATTGTTTTATGATCGTCCTATGTTTATGGGCGCGTTCCACCTAATGCCCGCAACGCTTACGGTATCATTTGATCCTTGTCGTTCACCGAAAATTAAACAAAGGCCACGTTCAGCATATTTTCTCTTTAGCACACGTCCCAATAGCATATGGCGACGTGCGCTATCGGGACATTGTGTTTTTTTATTGTGCTATTGGGATATTGCGCGTTTTACTTTGTGCGCTATCGGGATGTGTGCTAAGGAGATGTGGGGTATCGAGAATTACGTTAATTTTTATATGTGCTATCGGGACGTAGGCTATCGAGAAAAAGGAATTAAAATAATGTGCGCTATCGGGACAATGTGTTTTTTTATTGTGTGCTATTGGGATAATAATGCGCGTTTTATTTTGTGCGCTATCGGGATGATGCGCCATTTACTTTGTACGCTATCGGAATGTGTGCTAAAGAGATGTAGGCTATCGGGAATAATGTTAAATTTTTTGTGTGTTATCGGGATGTGGGCTATCGCACCATGCGCTAACGGGACCCTCACGAACAAAAGCGAACCTGTACATGCACGCATGTGTTCGTTATCCTTCATAGCATCTAGTTTATTCTAGCGGTACCTTATCCAATTTTTCTCTTTTCAATAGGAAGAATGGAAGAGGGAGGGCGACATATACCGTACATCTCTCGGTTTTCCTCTAAGGGGGGGGGGGTGGCGATGTTGTATACCTCACGATATCTTTCGATTTTCCGTAAGGGGGAAGGGAGGGTAGGTGCCTTATGTCTAGACGCATCTCCAGTCTCGACGATCGCCATTTTGTCGGTTGTCGTCACGTCTGCTTTCCGTCAGACATCTTGCCCGCTTTCTCCCATGCACTATTTTTTGGCTCGTTCAACTTGCTTTAAATCGACAGAACTGACGGAACCAATCAAACTGCTGGCAACTGGTGCGAACCAATCAAAGTGCGGAGACCTCAATGCAAGAGGGCCACTCTCCACAAATATTACATCTAATCCTAATTTTAATAAGATTTCAGCTAGCCCAGCATACTAGGACCCTGTCTGGAAATGTGAAAGACCCAGGTTCGAGCCCAAGCATGTTCACGCCCCCGGAAAAAATAAAAAATAAAAAAAAATTTAAAAGCAAAAAATTTTTTTAAAATTTAAAAAATTTAAAAGGAAAATTGCCTTGTAAACGTCCATGAGTCTCCTCCACTCTTTTTTCCCGCAGACACCTTTGGAGGGAAGGGCACCAGATAGACACACAGCAGGGGGCTAGTGGCCGAGAAGTGGCGATTTGTTTTGACGCACCATAGTTGACCGCCGTAGAGTTAGCAGAGAAATTAAATATTTTCTAATTATTTTATATTATATAATTTAGGAATCGTTTGGGGAAGTTTAGGAAAATCATTTTAACATTTAGGAAACAATATTTTTTTTGTAATAATAAAAATTTATCGAGCGTCAAGTTAGCAGATCTTAATTATGTTTAATAAATATTATGAACGGAATCGATTAGAAATCATTTGGGAATAACATATTCATTAATATTTTTATTTGGGAAAGTCGCATTTTTGTAATTTAAATAAATTTGTGTATTCAAAAAAATGCATTATGCGTTATGCACGCGGCATAAAGGATTCAACCAATCAGAGTCTTTTAATTCTAAAATGAAAGACTCAATAAAATATTTTCATGTGCGCTGGTTCTTAAGAGCAAGCAAAATGAACAAGATTCAACTCTATAACATTATATTACGTATGACGTCGTCGGAATTGACGACGTAGATTTTATTATTTTACTGAATTTTTATAATTTTTTTATAAACATACCTATAATACTTAATGGCTTCATGCCTGTAACATTGGTAAGAAATTTCAAATAAATATTTTTGTAACATTTTAATAGAAAACATAGAATTTATAATAAATTAAGAATAAATTTCAGGACCACGTGCTACGTGTTTGGAATCTAAGTTGCAATGAATCGAGAAATTAGACAAGGCAGTGGAACATTGAGAATTACGGAAAATAAGAATGTAAGACATGCCAAGGATAGTAAGTGCACGATATACATCTTTGTTCTTTAAATGATTTTATTTTCTTCCATTATGCACAATAAAGACTTTTATTTAAACAAATATTTACACGTACACGCACACATAGAAAAAAAACATTATAGCTCTATCCCAGTAAGCAATTTGATAACAAATTGTTGCCAAATTGGCATCAAATTTGCTCAAAACTTGGTAACAAATCCAGTGCCATCTGTGTCCGCATTAAGCTTGTGTTTTGGTGACAAAGCTTGTTGACATAACCTGACAGCAAATTGACGGCAAAAATCGAGCAAAGCTTGACATGATTTGACGTCAAATTGATCGCAAAAATCGAGCAAAATCTGCGCAAGGCAATCTGATAGCAGATTGTCAACAAAAATCGAATAAATTCTGCAGCTTTTGGCCATTCATATAAAAGCATATATTTAAATAGATTTAAAGCCTTAACCCTAAGTAACAAAATGATGATAAGTTTTGGATTATGTTTATTTACATTCACAAGCAAAAGTTAAGTTGGCTCTACTGAAATATCAATCTTTCTCGCTTCTATTCTACTTTCAGTGGAAACAATACGTTAAATTCAATACGCACCGAAACAGAATCGGATTGACGACTTCGGTGGAAACTAAACCTGTGATCTTGGCGCAAAGAGTTTAAATCCTCTAATTTCTCTCATTGTGTCGTTAGAGGGTATTACTATCGCCATGTAGCAAATTTGTCCACGCAGTTTCTCTCATCACATATCATTCATAATCTACGGCCGTCAATGCTCAGCAGAGCAGACCAGCAGACCGGAGTACCCAGATTGCTCTGCGGCGCTGGTTCTTGGTTTCGTTTTCGTTTTACCGCTTGCTTCGCCGCCATCACGAAAAACGACAGTTAGAGAGGTTGGTTTACCTCAGTGCTTCTCTTACGCGGTAGTTACGTCCCATTGCGAATCGTACAAATGAAGATGGTGGATAAGATAGAAATGAGTCTGGACGACATCATCAAACAGACTAAGGGGTCTAGGGCACGAGGCGGCGGTAGACGCGGCAGAGGCGCCGGCAATTCGCCCCGTCGAGGAGCACGTAGGGCGCAAAGGGTCGGCGGTGGCGTCATGCGAGGACGCAATCGTGGCGGTATTGCACGTAGCTCCTTGCCATACACGAGGGTAAGAAAATTATAAGCACACACTTCATCGAGCATTTCATGGAGCTTTCCTCTACTGAATTTTCCCGGAATATATGTAACGCGCGTATATGTGCACACGCGCGCGTATGATATGTCCAACTTATATATTAGTACGCACGCGTGTGTATATGCGTATGTACACGCGTATGTACACGTATGCGTCGGTTACGTGTATATATATATGAAATTGAATAGTTTTCAAAATGCCCATTTTTATACAGATTCACTTAACATTGTATTGAATCGGCTTGCTGAATAAACTCTACAAATACTCGCGAGCGTGTGCGAATCCACTTTTTATAGCAAAACTTTTTTAATTATTATTTTATACACAACATGTTTCTCTCTCTCTCTCTTGCAAGTTTTGGCATTTTCTTTATAATCAAACATCCAATATTGATAAAAAAAGAAACATTTTATTAGGAATTATATAGAACTTTTTCTACTTTAAAGAGAATATAATTTATAGGAGCAACTTCTCTCTCTTTAATAAAATTTATACTTTATTGTATAGGGTGATGTAAACAGCGCTTGGAAACATGATATGTTTGATGGTGTAAAAAAGGTTGGTCGTGGTATAATAGGCAATGCAGGAACAACCAAACTTTTGGTGTCAAATCTTGATTTTGGTGTATCAGATTCAGACATACAGGTACTAAAAGATATTATACATACAGTAGTTTTTGTTTTTTCAGTATCCTAAATAAAATTACAAACCAAACATGATTGATTTATATAAAATCTATATAATTTATTTACCCATGTACAGATTTGCAAAAAAGATATTGATAATAATTATTTTACCGATATGAACATTTGGTGCTCAATATATTAATTTTCAAAGCTATAGATTTAATTAATATATTTTCATATAGAAAATTTCATGCAGGGAATTCTAATTGTGTTAATAATATGTTTTAGGAATTATTTAGTGAATTTGGACCGTTAAAATCAGCAGCAGTACATTATGATAGATCAGGTCGTTCTCTAGGTTCTGCAGATGTCATATTTGAAAGACGAGCAGATGCTATCAAAGCAATGAAACAATATCATGGAGTACCTCTAGATGGTATGCATCTAAATATGCACAATTGTGTTCAGTCTTTAAACTTTTTTTAATTATAAAATTGCATGTATATTTAAATATCGATATCTCTTAATTGTCTAGTTTTTTCCAGTTCATATCTTGCAACATATGCATTGAGCATTATTTATTTGATTATTTTCAAAAGTTGTGCAATACATGGGGCAACATTAGAGAAAATGTTGCAGAGATTATTGTGAACTATGATTTGCATGAATATGTTTTGCATTCGTTATTCCAATGTATAATGTATGTCGACAGGTCGGGAAATGAACATACAAGTCGCGACTTCTGAATTACCAGTCACTTCTGTTCGGGGTGGTTCAAGACCAAGTGGTACTAGTTATACACAGAGACCTCAGACCCGTTTCAGAGGGAATCGTGGCACAGGATCAATCAGAGGTAATTTGTTAATGCAATTTAATTATGCAATTAATTTATCTAAAAGTAAAATTGAAAGCGCATTCATTATCTGAAAATTATTCCTTGTTATACATGAGTTATAAAGTTATTATTTAAAATATATTTAGTGGTTTTTAATCATATATTATATGATTAAAGACTACTAAATATATTTTAAATAACTTTACAACACACATTTATATCAAGGAATAATTTTCAGATATATATATATATCTGAAAATTATATATGTATATATATATATATATATATATACACAATATATATGTATATCTATGTGTGTGTGTGTGTGTATATATATATATGATTTTATGAAATTTAAGGTCGTGGGAGTGGTCGGCGTGGAGGTAGAGGAGGCACTCGACAAGCGACAAAGACACCTACAGCTGAGGAATTAGATGCGGAATTAGAAGCATATGTGAAGGAAGTCAAGTAACAATGTCACAAAACTCTCTTTACTCTATTCAGATTTTGTTCAAATTGACTTAACACAATACACATTGTTGCCCTTATTTTCATGAAGCATACAATACAATTATATCAAGATATATATGTATATATATATATATATATACATATATGTCGCTCTCTCTCTCTTTCTAGTAAAATGCAAAGAAATTCTCATTAATTTTTAGTTTTTATTTTTGACGATTCTTTCGAAAATTGGTATTAATTTTACAAAATCTCTGCAAATATCATTCATAGACGTTCATAGATTTTTTTTATGTGATACAATAAGAAAGTTAAAAAAAACAAACTTATAATTGTAAAGACTGTATGGATTTGTATGTACTATCGTGCGTGTGTGTTCATCAGATGAAAAATACAATGAGATGCATCTCGAAAAGTTGTTGTTTATCAAAGTACAGAATGTGCTTCTAGCCCTCACAATCTGATTCTATTCTAAGTGTCAAATATCAAAAACTTGTTTACTATACCCATTTAGGGTAGTGGCTGATCTTAGAATACGAACGACGAGAAAAGATATTTTTGTAACCCACATTTGGTGGATTGTTTCTTTAATATATAAATAGGCATTATATAACTGTGCTTAGTGCATAATTTATAGTGGATTAAGGCTGTGACGTGTACTATTAACTATCACATACCGATAATATATTTAATTACAGTGATGGATATGTAAGAAAATGTAAACATTTTTAATCGTGCAGCATACAAATTGCAATCAAGTGGTGCAAGACTGAAGAAAAACTAATGAAAGATACTCTTAATAAAAAAAGATTATTTTTGAAGTAAAAAAGTTTTTATTACCTACCTAAAGAGGAGAATTCTAAACATGTGATTCTTTTGACACTATCTTACTTATTGTTATATTCTATAATTTGAAATGTATAGACATCTCAAGATTTAACTTAAAAATATACGCGCCATTTTCAATTAAAAAAAATATTTAAATAGTAGAAAAAACGTGGATAAAATGTAAATACATATACATACATATACATACACATTTATTTCACAATTGTTAAAAAATACCAACACTCGAGATATATCATGCGAAGACACATTTTATTTTACTTAATCATATTATATCATTTTGTACATATGTAAAAATATTTGCTAACAGCATAGAGAACAGGCTATTACTATAATTCAGCCCGCAATTATAGAGATTGCTACAGAATTGTACTTCATCTTCCACAAAATGTAGGAGATCAATTTTTCTTTTTCTCCTTGTGTTTTTGCATACTAGAAATATCAAATTCTCTATATATTTAATAATAAGATCAGTCATGTTTAGATAATAAAATTTTACTATGCAATAATAATTGTATACAATACGAGGCAACATTACCCCATATACCAATATTTTCAATTACAAAAGACAGATAAATAATGATTTATTTTTATAATCTTTTCAGTGTTCTCTTCCTGTCTTTTAACATTTTTTTCTTTTCCGCTGTTAATTTCTTATCACCTGCATGTTTTTTTGGAAGGGGTCCTCCGCTTTCCGAAGAAGCACAACTTTCCAGACCCACTTTACTACCTTTTCCACCTCCCTAAAGAAATCAAATAATCTCATATCAGTGAAATTAAAGAAAGCCTTATCAATTTTCAAGATAAAATATTTACCTGTGCATGTATCTCAGTCATCATTTTCGCTCGCTCTGAATATTCGTCGTGACTTTCTAAAAGCAATTTGCCAGCTTCCTCGTTTAAAGCAGATTCAGGATTTGGCACTATTAGCAAACATTTTACAGTCTACGAATAAAATATACAAATAATAAGCAAATATTTGCAATATGATCTAATCATAATCACATACCAGTAATATATGTTGTATTCCGAGATCTGGTTTCCAATCCTTTTTTAAAGTATTGACGCATATCTCGCCATTTTTTGCTACATTGGGATGAAAAATCTTTGTGAGGAAATAAGCCTTTGGTGGTCCTTGCGGGAAGTCTTTCCCAAGAGCTAATTTAACTCTAAAGAAACCACCAGCGTACGGAGTCCCAGCTATTAGAAGAAGAGAAATGTGTCCAGATATATTAATCTTATTTATAGGGTAATACTAAAAGTTATTTATAAACTTCAGGAGCATATAGAGAGGTCAAAATATAGCAACTTTCAAGTAGGCACTCATGTTCTCCAAAGTAACTCTGAATCGGTACAAGTCTTTGAATGTAAGAAATTACATTATGGACAACATAGCAATGAAAGAAATAATCCTAATTTGTACAAAATTTAATACTGTACAGTATTACAAAAGGTGTTTGAAGTAGCGACCACTATATTCAATGCAGGCATTGTTGAACTCTGGCGCATTCTCTCAAATACTACAGGCATCTCCCGGATCATGTCAAATACTGTAAGTATTCTGGCTACAAATGTTTTTGGATTGTCCACTGGTGTCTTGTAAATGAGACTTTTAATATGCCCCCAAAAGAAGTAATCAAGCGATGTCAAATCAGATTTGTATTGACTCAGGATTACTTTGGAGAGTATGGATTCCTATTCAAACATTGCTATATCTTCCTCTATATTGCTCTTAAAGTTTGTTAATAATCTTTAGGACCCCTCTGCATATATCATATTTGTTCATCAATTATAACTGAGACTTGCACAAGCACACAATTCAATATGAATGAATGAGATGTGGATTAGATTGAATTTATTTAGATTATATTAGGTTATGGCCGATAAAAGGATGCTTCGAGAATCTATCAACCATAATCGGACGATAATCAAGGACCGAGAATGTACGAGAATCCAAGAAAGGTCGATCAATCTTACATGGGCCTTCGATGACAGCTTGAATATCGGTGACGTCTGCCTCGTTCAAAATGACACGAATACCCTCGGGTGGTTGCGCGATCAATTCTGCCATCTCCTTGGCCACCCGGCGGATAATTTGCGGTGACAAATTTTCCACATTCTGCAAGAACGTACGATTCGCGGTATCGGTCTCACATGCAGTACGAACATTTTAGCACGAAGCGTGCGCATTATAAAGCGTAGATGGTAGGTAGGTAGGTAGGTAAACAAGACGTCGCACGACGTATTGCCGCCGCGATGAATAAATGCGTTTTCGCTTTACAGTAACTAATAACGGATACTCACGGAGCTTACGGCGGCAGCCATAATCGCCGAAAGCTTGTAGCGTAATCTTGGCCAGGCCTCGCGTGCAACCACACGTTCTCTTTCTAACTTTCGAGCGCGTAGTGTAAGGTGTAAGGTAGGAAAACGCTTAACGTCACAACATTAGCACGGCATCGTCCGCAATAACCAACATTTTAAACTGACAGCTGACAGCCAATCGCGTACCAGATTCGACCGTACTCTCGAAGCTAGAAGTCGATTGTTGTTCTTCCCCTTCCTCTTCTTTGCCACCCAGCAATTTATCGTCATTCTCTCTCTCTCTCTCTCTCTCTCTCTCTCTCTCTATGCTCCCTGGATTCGACCCGTCCTCTAACGTTTTGCACTTGTTTTTTTTGACGCATCACGCACGCACGGATTGTCGGCGTTGCTGATCCCAAAAAAGTAAATCTAGCTATCTTTCGATAAAATTACGCGCATCTTGAGATGATGGTACGTGGATAGGCTCTACGAATTTCCAGCGAAACAAAATTCTTTTTCTTACAATCTTTGACGACTTGAAACTCTACGTGTCGCAGCTTTGCGGCGTACTGCATCCTGCATCTTTTCCTTCCCCCTCTTCAAATTGCTGTAGTGAAGTAAGCTTAAACGCTGCTGTTATATTACGAATTTTCACACAATGACGGATGATGGAACGATCGAAAAGGTAAACTAGCTTTAATTAATTGTATCTACTTTATTATATGATTGAGAATTGCGATTGACAAATGCAAAAATATCTATAATCTCTAAGTAACACATTTTTATACTTGATATGTAATAAAAAATCAATGACAATAAGACTCAATTTTGCCTGCTGATAGTGCGATGTTATCTTAGGAAAAGCACATGAAACAACTAAAACGTAAGATGGAATGCTGGCGAGAAATAATACTGCCCTTGAATTCCATTCTGCTATGGGAACGTAGCTGGCACCCTGGGCTGATTGTCGGACTTGTAACAATAATATTCTGGTAAATTAAATAATTTTTATACAATCGAAAACTATATCTTTCTTTTTGAAATTCACCAAAATTATTGATTATTCTTTTCGTTATATATTTTTTATCCAATCCAAATTTGAAATTGATTTTTCCTCAACGAAAACCACTTAAGGTACTTTGAGACAGATTTCTAACAATTACAAAAAAAAAAAGAAAAACGACGACAATGTACTCTTTTATTAATTTTATATAAGTAGATTTTAGAATATATGATAATTTAATTTATAATTTTTAGCTATAAAAAAAATATACAATATTAGAAATTTTTCAGAAAGTTATAAAAAATTATGATAATTTTTGATATGAGGAAAAATTATATATATTTCTAAATTAGCCAAAGATATACTAGATTATATAAAGAGGTTTTGAGATATCCTATATAGACTTGTTAAAATAGTAATATTTCTCCTATTACAGTATAATATGGATTCTAGAACCAACTCTACTGACGATGATATCTATATGTCTGTTAATATTTGCTCTTGTTGATTATCTTGCGCCGATTTTGACCTCAATCTTGTGCAACGTACAGAGTTGGACAGGACAGAAGGAAAAGAAGCTGATTGAGGTCTGTCAAAATCTCTCGACCACTATATTACAAATACAAAGCACATGGACGACCATCTCGAAAATTCGATATGATCGTCCTAATATCGTAAGTGTGCGTCATCTTTAATTTACTCTATATGTCCAGTGAATCATGGAAATATAACCAATATAGATGATTTCTTTAAAAATAAAGATTTAGACATCTACAACACTTGGAAATAGTTTCTCTTTGATAGATTGCATAGTTTTTGAGAAAAAACTATATGTATTTCAACATTGATTATATATCTAATAATCACATTTGTAAAAGTACATTTGTAGGGTAGTGTTCTTTGTAATAATTGATAGATCTGCTACATCTTACTATAATTGCTCGTGTACTAGAACTATATAAATATATTTGCACAATTATTAGATATTGTTCCGTATCAAGAGATCAATGTCTACTATCGTATGAGATATATCATATAAAAAACTTCTAAAACTACATAAAAACTTGTTATTTGTCAAATGTATATTAGAATTAATATATGATTAATGAAATGCAAAATATATTTTTATTTTTTTTTATCACAATTATGTAATAAAAGAAAGAGTTTTTACTGTTTTCTAGTTTCACGAAAAATTAATTTGCCGATACTACGAGATTAACTGGATGTATTATATATAGATTGCATTTAAAAACTAAGAAATTATTTTAGCTTTTTTTATTCTCAACACAGTATTACAGTGCAACAATCCTCTGTCTTATTCTCTTTGCATGGATTGGTAACACAGTCAACAATTTGTTTCTACTTTACATTATAGGTAATAATACAAAAAATGCATTTTTTTTTTTGACATTGCATTTGATATTATACCATGTAAAATCTGTTTCAGTGAATGCAATCCTTCTCACTCCAGGATTCAGACACAAAGGACGAGCGCGTTGGGCTATGAGATATGCATATAATCATTTAATTTACCGTCATCTATCATAATTATCGTTTTACATATATGTGCCCATCAAAATATACATTGTGTATACATTATGCCTTTAATCCACCCTTGATATTTAATTCATTCATATTATACTGCAAAACCATCGAGTTTCAATCTTACGAGTTTACATGTATATCTCCTGTATATCTCCTGTATTAATTTAATTCTATCAAGAATAATCAAAGTTCTCATTCTCTAACTAAGTAAAAGAAATCGATATAATACACAATACGCCAAAAAAAATACAATTATCTTTATCATTCTAAATATAAGAATTAATCTCTTGTTTGCCATATGGATTTTGTATCTTGCATAATAGAGTTATATTCATTAGTCTATTATATTGTTTTGTCACTTGTGAGAATTAATAAAAGACTTATGTTTTACCAGATTAATTTAAGTTTTACTTAGAATTGTATAATTGGGACAGGGTGTCCCATTTTAATATCCTCAGGCAAATATCTCAAAAACCAAGCCCGGAAGAAAAAAATGTTTCAGACAAAAGTTGTTTGGTTTCGAGGGGGCCATAAGATGGTGACAATAATTTGACCTTGGAAAATCATTTGAAGGTCATGTGAAGGTCAACTTTAAAATCTTAAATGGAAACCCCCATTTTTTATTTAGTATTCTTGTAGCTGACATCGAGAGCTTTCCAAAACACTATAATAAAGTATTTTTTTATTAAGTACTTTTTGAGTTATTTTATATTTTAATCTGACATATTTTGATATAAAAAATTAAATATCTCGTAAAATATTTAGTTTTTGATAATCTTACCGTAATACTTCTATGTACAGAATAATGAAACCAATAATGGTACCATCTTATGGCCCCCTCGAAACCAAACAACTTTTGTCTGAAACATTTTTCTCTTCCGGGCTTGGTTTTTGAGATATTTGCCTGAGGAGATTAAAATGGAACACCCTGCATATTATAATTATGATTTATTGTTATTTTCTACAGTATGTAAAATATATCTTTGGTATTAAGGCTCCTGAGTAGTCGCCGCGATCATATTGGAATGATGACATTAGAAGCGAGAAATGACACGCTGAGAATTCTTGCGTGCCATTTTTAAATAGAAAGATATTTTAAAGAAACAAGACTACAGATTGCTTTAATATACTCATAAAATTGTCCGAAAACTAAGCTTTTCCTTTGACAATTAATAAATAACTGTAAAAGGAGTGTCAAAGTAAGCCTAGTCATACGGGGAAACATGTAGTTTGACAGCTGTCGAAAGAAGTGGAAAATGTTTTTTTTACATAATACTTGTTGAAACGTGGCAACGAAGAAAAAAAAACGTCAAAAAGACGCTAAAAATGCCCATGGGTGTGACAACGAACATACAATTAGAACAATTGGCGAAACGTATGCGTATACCGTACTTTAGAGGGGTTTTCATGCGTGATTCGTTACCGATCGGTGGTATATATCGAAACGAGAGCGGCATCGTGAATTTGGATAACACCAAAGGACCGGGTACTCATTGGTAGCGTACGCAAAGAGGGGAAATCGCGCTATATATTTCGACAGTTTTGGTAATCTTTGACCGCCGAATGAATTGGTGCGATATTTCGGATGGAATGTAACGAAGATCGAGTACAATCGCACGTCCTTTCAAACTTACGATCAAAGCATCTGCGGACAATTGTGTCTTCGATTTCTTCAAACGGTCGATGATCGATATGAATTTAAAGCCTGACAATTCACCGTCGCGACTCAGTATTCGTTAAACACCCAGTAAGCAATTTGATAACAAATTGTTGCCAAATTGGCATCAAATTCGCTCAAAACTTGGTAACAAATCCAGTGCCATCTGTGTCCGCATTAAGCTTGTGTTTTGGTGACAAAGCTTGTTGACATAACCTGACAGCAAATTGACGGCAAAAACCGAGCAAAGCTTGACATGATTTGACGTCAAATTGATGGCAAAAATCGAGCAAGATCTGCGCAAGACAATCTGATAGCAGATTGTCAGCAAAAACCGAACAAATTCTGCAGCTTTTGGCCATTCATATAAAAGTATATATTTAAATAGATTTAAAGCCTTAACTCTAAGTAACAAAATGATGATAAGTTTTGGTCATAAAATGACCATTAGATAATTAGACATTATATAAAATCATATATTAATATGTTAAAACATATAGGTAAATTCAAATAACTTAATTTATAAAATTAAAGATCTTTTTGGACACAAATTGTTTGAATAAGTGAAAATCGAACAATTTCTGTCCGATTTGCAAAAAATCAATTCAATATCTGAATTTCCTGTATAAGAATTGTGTCAAAAATTGAACTGATAGAAATATATATATTATAATATTATTAGCATTTTGTAGGCTTTATATACACTCATGACAAGAATTTGAATACGGGTATAGATAATGAATAACGCGCCGCATAGCGATAAGCGACTGAACTATTTTATAATACTTTGTAATAAGCTGCAGAGTTTGTTCGGTTTTTGCTGCCAATTTGCCATCAGATTGCGCACTCTAGATCCTGCTCAGTTTTTGCCGACAATTTGATGTCAGTCATGTCAGCAAGCTTTGCTCGGTTTCTGCCGCCAATTTGCTGTGTAGTTATGTTAGCAAGCTTTGCTTGATTCTTGCCGGCAATCTGCCAGCTTAATCGGTAATAACAAACTCTTGTACCAAATTTGTAGCCTTTTTGCTGACAATAATTTGTAGCAAGCACTTGGCAATATCTGTTAGAACAGACCTGGCTGACTGGGCAGTTTTGCCGACATGTCCCAGACAGCACAAAACATCCTCAGGATCATCCTGAATATGTCCAGGACGGTTCAGGACATTTGTAGGATGTTTTAAGATATTATTATAAATATATTTATAAAAATTTAATATGCATACATAATTATTTTTAGTTGCGTCGGCTATTTAATATAATTTAGAAATCTTAAGTATTATAATAAGTATTAATGTCCTATAAATGTCCACTGGATAATCCCTGGATGTCTGTAGGATATATCTGCCCTGTCTATTATATTGGATGTCTTTTGGATTTCCAGAGGACATATATATGTGTAATTAATTGTTAACATTAATTTCGTTTAATATTAATAATTGAATTTGATGCGCACATTTTCATATATCCAAAATTATTATTTATTTAATATTTCATGAGAAATGTTACTGTTCGCAACATTCCAAAAACTTTACAAACAATAGTATTCAACCGCTAGTTCGGTGGTTTACCGCTATGCGACACGCGAACGCGAACTCGTATTTGAGATTTGGTCATGAGAATTATATAAAGCTTGCAAAGAGCAACTGACAGGAAATTACAAATGTAATTATTTTCTATCAGTTCAATTTCTGATGCAATTCCAACATAGGGAATTCAGATATTGAATTGTTTAGAAAATATTACACTACTCAAACCCGAGAGCCAAACCTAAAATATTCATGTATAGCACGAAAGCCTCAAATATTAAAGAACGGTGAACTATTTTTAATATTAGATTTTTAATATTGGCAGTAAATAACAAAACATAATTTTAATTTATATTTAAATTTTAAAATTTGCTCCTTGAAAGATACGAAAAATATCCCTAACATATCCTATAAAAATCCTTAGGATGTTCCACAGGATCTCCCTGGATTCTCCAGAGGTTAATATACGGCTATCATTTACTCTTCCTCAGGACATCCAGATGATATCTGAGGATTACAATGGGATATCCTGAGAATATCCTACATGTATGTCCTGGATGCCCTTTGGACGTCCTAAGGACATCCTTGTGCTATCTGGGGTCTATGACATTCACGCTGACCGGGAAGAGTAGCGTCCTCGCGGCACACTACCATCCAGCCATAGATTTGAGCGACGGTGATTACGAGCTCGGTCTAACGAATTTTGAGACTTATCATACGATATCGAACGTGAATTCCTCGAATGATAAATTTTATTTCGATGAGGATGACACGGAAATTACGATTCCCGAGGGATTGTACGAGATACACGCAATACACGAATTTTTGAAACGTGCAATTTCACGGAAACGCCCGCGACGCGTAGTTCGCTCCGGCAATCGTGTCAACAAACGCGGTGGTATCACGGTGATATCGCGAGAGGAGACCGTTCGAGCGAACGGTGACGAAGACGAGGCTGTAGAATACCTGATAGTGCTCCGTGCTAATTACAATACGATGAATAGCGAGATCAAGTGCGCTTTCAGAGTAAACTTTAACAAACCCAACAACATTGGATCGTTGCTGGGATTCTCGTCGAAGCGTATATTGCAGCCGGAACAATGGCACCAATCGGACATACCGATTAATATCATCAACGTAAACATTATCCGCATAGAGTGTAACGTGACCGCTGGTGCGTACAGCAATGGCAAACGCATTCATACGATACATGAATTTTCACCGAGCGTGCCGCCAGGATATAAGATATCGGAAACGCCGGCGCAGATCATTTACCTGCCGATCATCGCGCGGAGCATTACGGATCTAACGATACGCGTTGCGGATCAAGACGGACGATTGCTCGATTTTCGAAGAGAAGAGATCACCATCAGATTGCACGTACGGCGGCGACAAAATTAGCTCGCGATACATGAGATGCTCGTGTTGAGCGGAGTGAAAGACGCGAGAGATAACGCGACAACAACGACAACAACGTCAACATTCGCTAATATCCAATTATCCGGTTGCACCAAGAAAAAGAAACTCAACGCGTCAAATGTTGAATTTTTGCAATCTTTGGGATTCGCGGTGCGAAATATCTGAGAAAACATGACCGATATCCTTAACATCGAAGGCGAGCCGGTGTTTGACGATCGTATCGTCAAGATCGAGACTCACACGTACAACCTGTACGCCAATACGACGTTTGAGTATAGCGACGAGATACGAATACCCATACAACAACAGGATCTGTATACGTTGCCGTATGAGAGTTTTCTATACATCGAGGGAAAACTAAAGATAAACAAACCAGCTGAAGGGTTTGATGTGGTACTGGGAAATAATTGCGTCGCGTTCATGTTCGATGAGATTCGATACGAACTCGACGGTGTGGAGATTGATCGTAGCAGAAATGTGGGAATAACCAGCACACTCAAGAACTGTGTAACGATATCATCCAATAGAACCGTGATTATGAGGAACGCCGGCTGGGATGCGCATACTAACACGAATGGATACTTTATTTTTTGCGTACCGCTCTACATGTTATTGGGATTTTGCGAGGATTACAGGCGCGTGGTGATTAACGCTCGTCACGAATTGATCTTAATACGATCGCGCAACGACAAAAATTGCCTGATTAGAAATTTGGTGTTGGAGCCTGTGATCGACATATTCAAGATACAATGGCGAATGCCGCACGTCGTATTGAACGAGATTAACAAGTTGTCGATGCTGCGCGCCTTAGAAAGCGGACAATACCTCAGTATGGGTTTTCGCTCGTGGGATCTGTATGAATTTCCGCTATTGCAGCGTACAACCAAACATTTGTGGCCCATTAAGACCACGACTCAGCTGGAGAAGCCGCGATACGTTGTCTTCGTTCTGCAGACAGGTCAGAAGAACGTCATGTCCGAGGATACGAGTCGATTCGACGACTGCAAATTGACCAACGTAAAACTCTATCTGAAATCGGAATGTTATCCGTACGACGATATGAATCTGGATTTCGATAAAAACAGATGGTCGATTTTGTACGACACGTATCAACGTTTCTGCAAAAATTATTACGGATACGAGTATCTCGAGCCGAGTCTCAGCGTCACGCAATTTTTACGTAACAGTCCGTTCGTGATCATCGATTGCTCTCGACAAAACGAATGGGTCAAAAGCGCAACCGTGGATGTGAGATTGGAATTCGAGTGTAAGGAGAACGTGCCGCTGAATACCACAGCGTACTGCCTCATCATACACGATCGCGTGATTCAGTACAACCCGTTGACCAATGTTGTGCGCAAAATCACCTAAGTATGGGGGAATGAGACGATATAAAATCTATAATACATCAGGATCAATCGTAGTCTTCTTCTCGACGTGCTGATATAAAAAGGAAAATGTTATGTCCGTACCAACGTTCGTGGATCTACAAGGATTCTTTGTCGGAATGAAATTTGTCGTAAAGGAGGTGGCGGTGCTGAGAAAGGGGACCGTTTTGGCGCATTACATTTTTACATACCCCCTACCATGGAATCTCCTCACAACATCCGATAAATCGTGCGCTTCCTGGCTGATCGCGAATCACCATGGATTACGATGGGAAGACGGAAACATGCCGTACAGCATGGCTTGATTACATCAGCCGTGCTTGGTACAGAAGAAGATAACGAGACGTCGACTCTCGTGTACGTCAAGGGATGTCAGAAACGAGAATGGCTGGCATATTTGCTTGAGAATCTTGCGAGAGAAAATTTAATCATCGAGACTTTGGATGCTGATTACGAAGATATTGAATCTTTAAATAATCTAGATGTTACTAATACGATGCGGAAAACATGTTAAGAATTGCGCATTACAGAATGTATTAAAAATATTTAGCTGGTGGTCGCAACGCCAAAAAAAATTGCAATATTTTTATAAATAAAATGTGTAAACGTATTTAATGTTTTTTATTTCTTATTCTCCCCACTCCTTTCCTCGCGAGTCGTTTTTAAGAATTCTTTTTAACGTTGACCGTTTCCCCTTCTCCTAAATTTTCAGAGCATTGATCTCCCACCACATCATACTTTTGAAAAATAAGTGTCACGTATATTCGATTAATTTTTATACGATCAGTGTCGTGTCAACTGCTAGTACCAACGGTCCACTTGTCATCACCGAGAGATAAAATGTACTCCGCTGAAGGAACCACCAGCAACGGTTGCAAACGCGTGAATTACTACGTTCCACGAGACGAAATTAAGCCATGCAAGAAACCACGAGATGAAATTAAGCCGTACAAGAAAACACTTGATTTGTAAGTATCACAAATGTTTCATACATATATATATATATTTTTTTTCATATATGTTTTTTCCATGCTATTTCATATTTTTTGTATTTTTCAGATGCGGTAAACCTCGCTGTATACCAGTATTTTGGTACGCAGATTTGCTTTGACGCGCACTGCTTATAAATACTTGGATATCGGAATCAGCGTTGGAATAACATCTTACGTGGAACTACATCTGGGCGATAACGAGGCAACCAAATCGTTTTGTCTATCGATACATGGGAATCGCTAATGCTGAAACGAGCGGACGTTGAACAACTTGTGCAAACGCCCGATCATACACCAATATGGATTAACGATTTAACAATTGAGATTATTAAAATAAGTGATGCGAGTGTTGTCAAACTTACGTTGCGCGATTCTTGCTTGTACATGAAACCGTCAACTATATTTTTCTTATTCGAACTCGAACACTGTGTTGATCACGAATATTTGAAGCTGTGTGAGAATCTAGAAGCCGTAAATGAGAGTTTCGATCAATTTGTCCGGAGTTTGCAAAGTAATATGTTTGGCGCCGAGAGAGATTCTGCGGTCAAAATCTTGCGTGAAGTCTATGATAAAACATCTATCATAGATTGCGAATTATTAGCTTATGCTGTGGATGAAATTTTGTCTGAAACCTTGAGACGGGGTGATGTATGGTAATATAAATAAATAAATAAATGTGTTAAAAAATGAAAAAAATGATTATGTATTTCTTTCGCTTCCCTTCCATGCATGTCCTCCGTACAAACTGCACGCGCGATCTTAAGGTACGATGCCGTAATGCGTGGGAGAAGGACAGCGCGAGGAGTTCACATGAGCGTGGAAGAGGGAATAGCGTTCGTAAGACGGCGGGTATGAGGGAGACAGCGCGAGGTGTTCGCATGGATGTGGGAAAAGGACAGCGCGAGGAGTTCACATGATCGTGAAAGAGGGATAGCGTTCGTAAGACGGTGGGTATGAGGGAGATAGCGCGAGGCGATCGCATGCACACATGTGGGAGAAGGACAGCGCGAGGCGTGCGAGAAGGATAGCGCGAGGCATGCACGCGGATGATACAGCGTTCGCAAGGCGGTGTGAGAGAGATAGCGCGAGGCATGCACGCGTGTAGGAGAAGGATAGCATGAGGCGTCTGTAAAGTGTGGGAGAGGGATAGCGCGAGGAGTTCGCATAAGCGTGGGAGAGGGAATGTTACGCACAATAGTGCGCGAGCGACTTTTCCTGGAAAAAATGAAGAGACCACCGCGATGGTTCTATTTTGTTTATAATAAATTATAGCAGCCGGACATCGGCGCTAATCTTATCATCTTTCTACGAAATTCAATAATGCCGCACGTGCAATAGTGCAGAGTGAGACGATATTTGTTTATAATGTTTATAAATTCTCGAGCAGCCGGACATCGGCACTCGCCCTTTGTAATACACCGCGCTGTTTATGCTTCCGCGATAAGCTCCCCCGCCCGCGTGACGTCATTACCCTGCGCCATCAAAATCCCCCTCCGCCCGCGTGACGTCATGCCCCCTCGCCCGCGCGGTTTCCCCTCGCCCGCGCGGTTTCCCCTCGCCCCGTATACCCCTCGGAGGACCAGAGTTAGAACCCGCATAGTAATACTACTTAAAATAATTCATACATGCTCTTATGTGTGCAGGATTATTCATGTAATACATGCAGTTTTAAAAAACAATTTAATCTATTAAGAAATAGTAAGAATTGTATGTAGAATATATTTCTAAAATATATTTATGTATCTCTTCTTCACCGATATTGTAAAATATCATATTCTTCTCTCTAGTATAAGTCGCAGTCATCATTAGTTAGTTTTATAGAATTCTATTTTTGCTAGAATTGTCTGCTTTTAATTTCAAACATAATTGTGAAATAATTATTTTGGACGTTGTAAGCTAGTAATAAATTTTTCTTCCTGTCTTCTGGATTTTTTTTCTATTAGATCTTGAATATGTATAAAAGCATAATCATATATATATTGATGCGTATAAGCATAATTGTATTACCAGCACTTTTGTATAAGTAAATCAAATTAAACCGAATAGAAAAATTCTCTTGTATTATGTGATTTTCCCAATAATTTCTGTGCACTAAAACACACTGAAATTAATAATCCAGCAATCAATAATTAATTAATAATCAAGTTTAATTATGTATGCGTCTAACAACCGTGTAAAAATGGAATGTTTTTTTTCGCCGCATACTTATACTCGCACGGATTAGTCAATTTTTAAAATTAATTTCTCATTAATTATGGCAAATAGGTAGAAAACTTCCCTACTCGGTCTAACCCGTAGTGTACAGTGGGACCCGTGACACAGTTATTACCGAACATACAGCATATTCATATAAACAAATATATATAGATCTAACTTTTATTTTGTCAAATACTTTTAAGTATTCACATTTTTACAAATTTTATTTAATTATATAATTTTTCCATTAATATTGTTTAAGTGATAATTTAATATTGATACAGAGCTATATATTTTAGAATTCTGCGTTAATAAATGATGCTACTTTGCCCATCATTGTAATATGAGAACCTTGTACGTAATGTATTTTCATTGCACCTTTAGTAACCTAAAAATAATTTCTCTTGTAAAAAATATCATAAAAATGATAAAATATGTTACTCTTTAATCAAAAGTTTATGTAAACCATAATCCTCTTCAGGAAAAGTAATAGGCGTAAATATAGGTTTTAACAATATTATAGATGATTTTAAAGGTGGCAATATATATATAAAGATATATCATAATTTTGTATAGCCATTAGATGATGGTAAACTGTTGTACATAAGAATTTTTGATTTTCAACATTTAATACATTAATCTTCTCCGAAAAGTGAGCAGTAAATAGTTCTAATTTTTCCTCCCATATACTGCACTTATTCAGCTCTAACACAGACTGTAAATAATATATATATTGTGTATTTTATGTAAATAATAATAAAATGGTAATCTACATTTAAAATTGAGACTGTATTTTCACATGTTTGTACTCTTATTACTTAATTAGTTTTTCTCTATTTTTGATCTACGTAAGTCAAATTATTTTATTTTTTAATTATTAGCAATAATTTGTAATCAAGGATTACTGTTTCAATTTGATATCTATTTTACATATGCTCAAAAAATAAACATTATATTTCAATCATTGTAAATATTGTATAATTCTTATATGGTATATTATCATTATTATCATTCTTTCTTATTCATTGAAAACCATTTAATCAAGTCTTTCAAAGCTCCTATAATTTGTATTATATATAAATAAGATATTACTTTATATAAGCTAAAAGGTATTTTATCATATAAAAATGCATATAAGACTTTCAGAACCATATTTAAATATTTTAATAAATAATTTTCTATACTTTTTCATATATATTGTATATCCCAGATAGCAAAATGCTAGCAGTATGCGCGCAGATGGGCAGCAAATTTAATCAGAATTTCATGTCAAAACCATAGCCATCTGTGACCACATTAAGCTCAGGTTTTGTCGGCAGAGCCTGCTGACAGGCAATATGAGCAGATTGGCAGCAGAAATCACGCAGAGCCTGCGCGCAATCTGACTGCAGATTGACAGCAGAAATCGAGCAATTTCTAGAAAAAAGAAAACGTGCTGAAAATTACTTGGAGGATTTATTGGGAATCCGATCAACTGAAAATTCTTCAAAAGCTGGAAAATCTGACGATCACGATGATTTTTTCATTTTTGAGCAAAAAACGGTGCAAAATGAATCTGAACAAGAAGAATTGCAACGGTTTTTCCAAAATTCTATCCAAAACTTAAAAAACTTTTTATTAAATATAATACAGCTCTACCAAGCAGTGCATCTGTAGAAAAAATGTTTAGCATCGGTGGCTCTGTATTAACACCACAAAGAGGGCATTTAAATGATGATACTACGGAGCAACAAATTTTATTAAAAATTAATAAAGAATTTCGATAAAATTTAATCATTTATTTTGTAATAAACCTTGAATGAAATCTTGCTTACAATTTTTTAAAAGTTTTTCTTATGCAAAATAATTTATTAGTTTGTATTGTAAAAAAGTAACGAAAATTGTAACGACTCGTTACTTTTTAGTAACTGTAACGGTAACGAGTTACTTTTTAAAATTAGTAACGAGTAACGGTAACGAGTTACTTTTTAGAAAAAATAACGGTAACGGTAACGAGTTACTTTTATAAAGTAACTTTCCCAACCCTGATACATTCTTGCAGCTTAAACAAGAAGCCAGTGGATGGCCGCGAATGCGGGGAAAACGACGACGATGCTAAAGAACGATATCTGAGGGAGTACGAGAAAACCGAAGGTATCGTTCTTGATAAACGTAACGTCACTCGGAATCCCGGTTTACGTTCTGTCGCGAAGCTGTGCTTAAATTCTTTTTGGGGAAAATTCGGCCAGCGATCCAATTTACCAAATACCGAAGTCGTGAGAACGCCTCAGCGTTTTGCGACATTGATGACGAGTGCTGAGCACGAGATAACCGGCATATTACCCGTAAACGACGAGGTAATATATGTTTCGTGGCGATTGCGACAAGACGCTGTCGTTCCCTCACCGATAACGAATGTTGTAATAGCTGCATATACGACGCATTTAAAATTATACTCTTATTTAGAGCGATTAGATCGTCGCGTTATGTATTATGATACGGATTCATGTATTTACGTGAACAGCGGTGATCCGAAAGAGTATGAACCACGTACGGGAAATTTTCTAGGCGATATGACGGACGAGCTTGAAAGCTACGGCCGCGGTAGCTATATCGAGACGTTCGTATCTGGTGGCCCTAAATTTTATACGTACATTGTTCATGCACCGGACGGACGAACACACGAATGCTGCAAAGTGAAGGGCATAACCTTAAATTTTGAAAACTCTCAACTAATCAATTTTATTAGTATTAGAAATTGGATGTTAGCTAAAGAAAGGGTACGGGAAAATGAAGAAAATGAGGAAGAATCGGCTGGAACTTCGATAAACTTACGGTTTAGAGCAATTTTGCGTACTGTGTTTCACGAGCTGGTAACACGCTATGAAACTAAAGTGTGTGCTCCTGTATTGCTGAAACGTAAATTTATCAATAGTCATTGTTCGTTACCATACGGCTATGTAGCAGAACGATAATTTTTCTTCTCTGTTTTCTCAACTCTCGTTTTTAAAGTTGCAATATAACGAATTCGCTTATTTTCCCTCGTGCTAAGAGATAATCTTTTTTGCTACGCAATATAGTTATATTTAATTGTAAATAAGAATTTTTATTGTACAAATATTTTTATGTAAAATAATTTTTTATTGTACAATTTGTATTCTTATGTAAGAAATAATATTGTATTCTTATGTAAATATTGTATTCTTATGTAAGAAATAATATTGTATTCTTATGTAAATATTGTATTTTTATGTAAGAAATATAAATAAATATAAATAAAACTGTTTTTAAAATAATGCTACGTAAAAACATTTTCTCTTTTCCTGTCCTTTCTTCCCGGCCTTCTTCCGTGACGTCATAGTCTCCGTCCTAAGACTCCGTGTCAAACAGTCTCAGGTACCCGTATTTCATGACCCTTTCTATCCTCTCCAGCGATGACGTTACCGAACGTCTACCTGCCTAGTGCACCTCGGCCGCCCGGTCAACCCTACCCGTACATGACGCACGTGTTCAGCCCTGACGTATCAGTTACTTTATTCTAGCAGTACCTTATCCGATTTTCTATTTTCACAAAGAGGACGGAGGAGAGGATGAAATATACCGTACATTTCTCGGTTTTTCTGTAGGGGTGGTGAAGCGGAGATGCGTATACCGCACGATATCTCCATCCTCGGTAGTCGCCATCTTGCCGATACTTATACACGTGTTGTTTTAGCTCGTTTTTCCAACCCGCTTTTTTAAATCGACGGAACCGTCGGAACCAATCGGAGGACTGGGCACTATGGGGAGAACCAATCGGACCGCCAGGACCCCTATCTTAGCGCTGGACTACTCTCCATAAATACTACGTTTAACTTCTATTCTAATAAGTTTTCAGCTAGCTTAGTATACTAGGACCCTGTTTGGAGAGGCGGAGGACCCAGGTTCGAGCCCGAGCATGTTCACGCGATCGAAAAAATAAAAAAAATTAAAAATTAAAAAAATTAAAAATAAAAAAATTTAAAGGGAAAATTGCCTCGTAGACGTCCACGAGTCCCCTCCACTCTTTTTTTCCACAGACACCCTTAGGGGGGAGGGCTCCAGACCGTCACAGCAGGGGGTCGGCGCCAGTGGCCGAGGAGTGGGGGTTTGTTTTGACGCCCCGTAGTGCCCAATATCTACTTGCAAAGGAACGTACAGTACAGTACAAGATAGATTTTTTTCGTTGTTGTCGTCTTTGTTTCGGGAGGGGGGTGGAGGGGAAAGAGAGACCGCTTCATCCTAGTAGAATTTCGAGGATAGGAGCCGACGGCGATTTCCGTTCTCGCGCGCGACAAATCGGAAGCGGCGAGGCGAGACGCGGTGTCTTTTTTTCTCGCGTCGATTGATCAGCGGCACACAAAAAGAGTCCGGAATATTCCTGGGTTACCAGGAACTCGGCGCACCCCGACGAAATCCTTAACCCTCCCGATTTTCTTTTTCCCGCTCGTCACACGGGGACGGAGAACGAGGGCAGCCGACCGAATCGAATGGAAACTCGTTTCTTGGGAATAGCCTATCGGAAATTTTCGGAAGGAATTGGTCCTCCTGTGTGCGATCTGACCAACGAGCTCTATCCAACTTGTGCTGGAATCGGTCTAGCCTGGATTGCGCCTCCGGCCGGCGAACGACGCTACGGCGGACGGGGATGTCCACGGAGAAACGGAATTTCATAAGCCGAATCTCTTAATCCCATCGCCCATCCGATTTCGCGTATCATCGGACCGCGGCCGGCAAACCGCCGATATTTCGGATATTTCCACGTCGAACGCGAGTATCGCTTTTCGATTTATTTTTGTTTTGCATCGTTTCTTGTAAACGCTCGCTCGGAAAAATCGTTCGTAAAATTCATTTCCCTTAGCGTATCGGAGATTTAAAAATCTCCCTATTATACAATAGAAGCTTTGCAAAGTAACGGGGAAATGGCACGCAAATGAGAAATGCTCAAAGATCAATCGTAATACGCAACCTACAGGCTTTCAATTGGAATTAGCGCGAGACGACGAAACGATCGTTAAATGAATGTCAAATGTTCTGTTTTCAGTTCCTCTGGTGAACATCAGTGTCGTGGAAGGAAGGCCCGCCGAATTACCGTGCGACATCACTCCTCCCGGCGAAGACACGCTGCACGTGGTTTTCTGGTTTAAAGACGAAGCCGGAGCACCGCTGTATACATAAGTTTACAATTTTGTTCTTGTCGCGGAATGTCGATGAAATTAGCATTTGCGAAATTGCTATTAACAAATTGCGACCTCGGCTAAACGACGAATGTTTGCAGAAATAACTCTTAGGTACGGCCCTAATAAAATCTCGATAAATATCCTTCTCCCCTTGTATATATTCTTGAGAAATATTACGATCGAATCGAATAAACTAGAGAGTAAAAGGGGAGACGAAAAATCAAGTGATATGTATTTCACACATCTTTGAGATATTATTAGAGAACTCAGTGCAATTTCGCGTCAATACACTGTCTATTGTATTGGCTTGTTTATTTCAAAGACCAAAGTCTTCATACATCGCGCGATTTGTCACGGATATCGTCGAAATAAACGCCGATAAAAAGCAGGAATTCGCGCTTTGATTTATCGTCTTACCGAACGATACGTCGCGTATAGCACGTTTCCCGTGTCGCGAAAAAATTTCAGGCACTTCAGGAATCTACGATTTTCGCGACTAATATGTCGTAAAACCGGTCCGCGAGCGACTCTCTCTTTTCTATTACGGTGGCAAAACGGGTGCGAATCCGACTCGCCTCCCGTTATTAAACGTACATCACCTCGTGCTTGCTCGCCCCCGACCGAAATTCTTCTCTACGTTCCATATCCCCCCGATGTGTTTTCCCTTACGTATAAACGGCGCTCGAATTATTACACGGGGCATCCCCTCGCGTACGATCTCTTTTTCTACCGTTTGCCTTCGGAAACGGAAGGAGCGAAAGAGAATTATTTGCGCGCTGGTTACAAGCGTAACTTTCAGCAATTTCCAAATTTTACAGTCAGAGGTCTGTGCTTATATAATACTTAGATGGCGATCAGAAGGAAATTTAACGACGTGGAAAATTCGCTCAATTAATATAAGCTCACTATTGATATTGTCGTATTTTGTTTGTCAGGATGAGGAGAAGAGGGTGGAGGAGGAAACGCATTTCGAAATGTGGGAATCGCTTCGCGGTCCATGCTGCCATTATGGCTCCCCGATATTTTTCGATCCTCGCAAATTGAAGACAAACAGTGCGTTCCGAACGAAACGCAAATAGAAATCGGGAACGCTTAACCCGTTCGCGGCAATGAATACATATATGTATGCTGTCTCACTGCACTTTTCCCTATCGACCGTGCACGCGTATTCTCTATGTTTTCCGCATTTTTTAATCCGATCACGAAAGAGAGAGGATTCTCCCGCGAATCCTTATAGACGCGTTCTTTTCTGTGATTTACAATCAAATGTGTAAACAAACATCGCTCTGTAATAAAGAGATCCGCAAAAGAGTTGAAGAAAAAACTTAAAAAGGATATCTTTTTTTGTGTCTCTCTCTCTCTCTCTCTCTCTCTCTCTATTTTTTAATAAATATGCTCTCTTCAACTGAATCGGTAAAAATATCAATAATTATAGCAGTGACAAGATTTTACCAAAAATCAATAACTATTACAATAATCTTCGTTAAAAACACTTTGTTTCTCTAACTCGTGTTTTATTGATGATAGCAGTAAAGTTTTTCGTACAACTAGTATTCAAATACCAAATTATATGCATATTACACTTCTTTATTCTTAAAATGTGATAAATCTAGAAACAAATAAATAGAACCCTTGAAGTTAAATTCAAATATTTCTTTAACAGATTATATATTGCTGTATATCAGTGCTGGGATTTACTTGCACATTTTGGCCCGATTTCGTGACTCACGCCTATTGCCCCCCACTTACCGCTCGTGCGTTAGCAACGAGTCGCCAGATACGCGTAACTAAGGAACGCGACGCTTTGTCTCAGGAGCGTCCGTATATAAGAATGCCCAAATATAATAATAAGACAATACTTTTAATTCTAAGAATTTTCGCGCTGTATTTAGAAAAGTATCATCTTATTATTACATTCTTACATATAAACGCTCCTGAGACGAAATGTCGCGGTCCTTAGTTACGCATATCTAGCGACTTGTTGCTAACGCACGAGCGGTGAGTGGGGGGCAATAGGCGTGAGCCACGGAATCGGGCCGAAATGTACAAGTAAATCCCAGCACTGCCCTACATGAAAATAAATACATTTATTTATTTATTTTTATTTTATAAAGCATAAATGAGATATACAACAATAAGTAATTTTCTTTTTCTATTTAACTATAATTAAATACAACACATGTACATACAAAAATACACATAATTAATTACTTTTTCTATTTATAATACACAATATCTCATTTATATTCTATAAAATAAATTAATGATTAAACTAATAATTATTATCATGTAGGAAGACGAAAATAAAAAGAATAAAAGTCGAATAAATAAGAGAATATACTAATGGAAATAAAAGAATACAATAAAAAGGACGAGCAAAGGAAGAGAGAGAGAGAGAGAGAGAGAGAGAGAGAGAGAGAGAGTAGAGAGCAGAGAGCAGCGTGAATGAACGTGTAAACGAATGTGCGAGGAGCATGATATATATATATATATATATATATATATATATATACAGGGTGACCCATTTTAACTTAGGCAGCCAAATAACTCGAAAAATAAGCACACTACGAAAAAATGTTTAGAATCAAAATTTTGTCATTTCGAGGGGGACGTACAATGACGTTAAAATGAGCCCCCCCACCCCTTCCCCTGGGCGGTGAGGGGGGGCAAGTTTGAAATCTTAAATGGGAACCCCTATTTTTTATTGCATATTCAGTACTCTGCGTTGATACCACTGCTT
>NW_027223324.1:6677317-6744109 GCF_030449975.1 Polyergus mexicanus
AAGCAGTGGTATCAACGCAGAGTACTATTTGGGCAGTTTGGTTATTAGATTGTTTCTATATTGAGTGTTTTGAGTTTTAGGTATTAGTTGTTAATTTTAAATTTGTCTGATTTTAGTAATTTCAAGTTATTGGTTTTTTATAGCAATTTCAATTTTAATCTTGAGTTTGATTTTAATTTTAATTTTAATTTTGATTTTAATTTTAATTATGATTTTAATTGTGATTTTAATTTTAATTTCAATTTTGATTTTAATTTTAATTTAAGTTTTAATTTTAGTTTTAAATTGAAAGATAATGAATTAATTAACTTCAAATTTTAGGTTTTAAGTTTTAAGCTTTAATTTAATTTAATTTAATTTAATTTAATTTAATTATAATTTCAAGGTTGAGTTTTGATTTGAGGATTTAAAATACAATATGTTACATTGTAACAAATTTTAAGAATTTTTAACTAATAATTTATTATGAAAACACAAAAGAAACACACGACACAACATAAGACACAAACAAACAAAGACAGAATAACAAATATAAAAACTGGAGGACATCCAAGGCACGGATTAATAAAAAAAAAAAAAAATTGAATGGCCAAATGCTGCGAATTCTGCTCGGTTGCTGCTACCAATCTGCTCTCAGATTCTGTAAGCAGGCTCTGCTGGCAAATCATTAGTCTAATGCGGACATAACAGATGCCAAATTGCTAGCAAGAAATAAGGAAATCTGTTGCCAATCTGCTGGCATATTGCGCGCATTTTGGGACAAATCAAATCGAAAAGTCGTGAACCATTTTTTGATCTGAGCTTTCTTTTCATTGTTATATGATGTTAAAATTAACTAATCAGCGCCTGTCTATACAGCAGAAAGCTGTCTCGCTACTCCGACCCCCGTTGTACCTTCCTTGTTTTCCATTGTAGAAATGCACGATTAGTTAATTTTAACATCATATAACAACGAAAACTCAGATCAAAAAATGGTTCAGGACTTTTCAATTTGAACTGTTGTTCTGTATCTGATAATATTGTCCATATGCGTTTGTTTAGTTACATCCGGTATACATACATAATAAGGTTTTTCATAACCTCTTAGTACTTAGTAGATACATCACTGTCAAAGTTTTCTTCTGCATATTCTTCCAAAGTTCACAATACGATGACTTTGGCCAACTGGTGATGATGAAACAGGCACGATTATCCGATCATAGATATTATGACAGATGTGAGAGAAACGCAAAATAAAATCAATAACAAGATTTCTGCATTCAATTTGCTATACATTATACAAGATTGTTTTGGATTATCCTATATTGTGTTATAAGAAAATACGAAAGATAGTCTTTATTTAAATTATTTGTTCTTTTGTTTTTATTTAATATTATTTGAGCAATTGTGAATTCAAATAGCTCTTTTGGAAGAAATGGATATTATTGTAAGACTAAATGAGCAAACAGCAGGCAGGGATAAAATAATAAGGTATTTATATTATTTATCAGAATATATAATTTCCGTGATATAATATATCGTTTGAACATGCAACACACGATACAAAATTTATTCTTTCTCTTCTCAAATTTAATTTATCAAAAGCTTTTCCTTTTTCCAACTATTTATAGCTGTTATTGCATGTGTTTCAATATTTTTGCTAACGAAAGATTAACTACAAATTTATTAAAGAAAATATATCATTAAAATCAAGTGATTGCAAATTATGAGTTATTTTATATATCATTACTAATATTATCAGAAAGGATAATGAAAATTTTTTTGTATATTAATTACAGGTTATTACAATATGGAAGTCGTGCTTATTGGTACTATGCGCAAAATGCACAAAGCACAAAATTCTCCGCAGAAATTTTGAGAAGTTTGGAATTCACTTTTAGTTCATTTCGAAAATGTATTCAACTTTTTAACTTGTAATATTTCTTTATTTTTAACAAAATTCATGTCATACAGCTCTTATTTCTTTCTAGTACTTCGGCTGGGAAGATTCTTAGACACTTTGTATTCAGCTCTAAAAATGATGAAGTATCCCGATCCAACGATCAAGATAACATTAATTATAGCAAAAATAGCAAATGCTTTGTATTTACTGGCAGATCATTTTATTTGGATGGGTAGAGTAGGAATTTTAAGAGTTAATCTAGAAAAGTGGAATAGAGTTGCAAATAAATATTGGCTAATAACTATTATTATGAGTTTAATGAGAGATTTTTATGAAATTATCAAGATTTTAAAACACGAGAAAATTATATTTAAACAATATCAAATATCGTTCTGTTTAAGAAATCATAAAAAAGTAATGATGGATACGGTTAAAAATGGATGCGATTTATTTATTCCATTGACAGCATTAAGTATTACAAAATGCACTCCTGGTACAGTAGGTTTACTTGGAATAATTTCTTCATTTATTGGTCTCTATACCATTATCAATCCACTTTATAAATTAACTCCATCTTAGGATAGAACATTTATTAATATGGTGTGTGTATATATCTTTTGGTTATGGATATAAGAAGATAGGTTATATGCAATATTCTTATATCAAAACATTAGATGCTTCTATGATTGATCATATGAAAGGTGTACATTGATTATATGTGATTATCGGGTAAAAGAGATAGGATGAACAGTTTTTTCTCTCTTTTTTTAAAATATATATTTAATAATCTACATATAAAAAAGATATCATATATTAGGCCTTACAACTTTATCAGTGTTCTTCTCTCATCCTCCCTTTCCCTCTCCCATTCAACATCAAGCAATCGGCATTACTATAACTCTAGAGATGACAACTAATGCACCAACAAATACACATCTATACAATGATATATGGTTGAAGTTTCAAAATCCACCTTTTATATTTCTTTCTCTGTCTCATTCAGCGAGATAAAGAAGAGAAGTGCCTTATGCAAAAAAAAAAAAAACCAAACAGGCTTAATATATTTAGCTTATAAAAAGACAGATATAAAATTTTGTGAAAAATAATTATATATAAAAATATAAATAATGTCATGTTTCTCAAGCATTGTCCGTAAGTATGGGTGCTGTTCCCTCTTGCACTAATAATTCGTATTTATTTGAATAATACATCAATGTAATACCCCATTTTGCACAGATCATAGACCATACTGCTGATATAAACGTGCTCTCAGAAATTGGTTGAATGGCTGTGATATAACAGAAAAAAAATTTTTATGTATTAATACTTCATTATAATTACATCAAATTAAATTTTTTAGCATTTATATACAGAAAATTAAAAATAAATAAGAACTAAATAAATATGTATCTCTTCTTCAATAAATAAAATAATCTATAAAGCAAATAATCTAAAATAATATGCTTACGAATCTTGTAATAAAACGTAAGAAACAAATACCAAATCAGTGCAGTAACACCAGTTACAGCACTTACAAAGCCAACAACATTTAAATTCCGCAATGTAACTCTAGTATGCCATCTCTCCAAAGTTTCCTTGCCTTTTACCCATTGTAAGTGAAAACAGACTCCGGCTAAGGCACCTATATATTTCAAAACATAAATTAAATTTTGAAATGTTAAAATTTTTGCTCTCTTCATTGCAGCCATATTGAGTTATAACATCAAAAGTGAAAAAAATTTCTGATACATTTATACACTGCATATCAAAGTAGATTAATCTGCTTACCATTACACATATTTGATAAATTGTCAAGATATACATATTGAGAATGCTTTTATTAATTTTATCTTATGTTGGTAAATCAATATATATTTTTTATCTATATATTCTCTTTATATTTCTAGCAAGGATGAAAATTATGATATTTGATCAAAGTTTATATATAGCGAACAAGAAAGAAAATTCTATCTTTCCTTTTGATGTTATCATTATATCCGATATAAGTTGCAATAAGAAGTAGACTTGTATTTTATAAGTACAAAAAACGCAATTTTTAATCTTAATCATTGTATAAATTCATTTTGATGTAGCAGAGTTACAAATATATAACGATATATTTATTTTTATTATTATTATCATTAACAATAATCTTTCGTCTCTATCTCTTAGAATTTGGCTAAGAAAAAGTGATAGATCTTTGTATAGCACTTTTGCTTTTATATATTAACGATATCTAATTTTGCTAGTCCAAACAAACTTTAAAACAGACAAAACAAAGTGAAATAAACATCCATTCAGAATCCATGCAGACAGAAAAGAATTTCAAGTATTTATTAAGATCTAATAATGCGCTTTAATCTGTAACATATTTTGTTTGCAAACCGAAAAAGCTACACTTTTCTAACCTGCTAGCATCGACCAAAATCCGACATCGTGGTTTCCATAAGCGACAAACAGAACAAAAAACCCTAACAGCCCAATAAATATACCCACAACACTAATCAGCAGATGTACTAAAACGTCGCGCAACATTTTTTTCGGGTGTCTATCAATCAAGTCGCAACAATAAAGTAATTATATATATCATAATACAGTCGAACACAAAGTGCAACAAAGTGCACATGCATGCGTCTACAATTTTCCATTCGCGACTCGCGACGTTATAAATGCGTGTCTCTTTCCTCTCTTCTCCCTCTCTTTCACTCAAGGTTGTAGCCCAATTCTCTACCCGAGTGCACCCGATATTATAGTATATGTTACGTATACTATAATACCGTATACTATAATATCGTTACGTATACTATAATATCGGGTGCACCCGGGTAGAGAATCGGGCTACAACCTTGAGTGAGAGTGAGGGAGAAGAGAGGAAAGAGACACCCAGTCAGCCAGGTCTGTTCTAACAGATATTGCCAAGTGCTTGCTACAAATTATTGTCAGCAAAAAGGCTACAAATTTGGTACAAGAGTTGTTATTACCGATTAAGCTGGCAGATTGCCGGCAAGAATCAAGCAAAGCTTGCTAACATAACTACACAGCAAATTGGCGGCAGAAACCGAGCAAAGCTTGCTGACATGACTGACATCAAATTGTCGGCAAAAACTGAGCAGGATCTAGAGTGCGCAATCTGATGGCAAATTGGCAGCAAAAACCGAACAAAATCTGCAGCTTATTACGAAGTATTATAAAATAGTTCAGTCGCTTATCGCTATGCGATAATGAGCGAATTTGATGCCAATTTGGCAACAATTTGTTATCAAATTGCTTACTGGGCACGCATTTATAACGTCGCGAGTCGCGAATGGAAAATTGTAGACGTATACATCATACATGTGCACTTTGTTGCACTTTAACAGTATATATACGTAACATCCCAGTAAGCAATTTGATAACAAATTGTTGCCAAATTGGCATCAAATTCGCTCAAAACTTGGTAACAAATCCAGTGCCATCTGTGTCCGCATTAAGCTTGTGTTTTGGTGACAAAGCTTGTTGACATAACCTGACAGCAAATTGACGGCAAAAACCGAGCAAAGCTTGACATGATTTGACGTCAAATTGATGGCAAAAATCGAGCAAGATCTGCGCAAGACAATCTGATAGCAGATTGTCAGCAAAAACCGAACAAATTCTGCAGTTTTTGGCCATTCATATAAAAATATATATTTAAATAGATTTAAAGCCTTAACCCTAAGTAATAAAATGATGATAAGTTTTGGTCATAAAATGACCATTAGATAATTAGACATTATATAAAATCATATATTAATATGTTAAAACATATAGGTAAATTCAAATAACTTAATTTATAAAATTAAAGATCTTTTTGGACAGAAATTGTTTGAATAAGTGAAAATCGAACAATTTCTATCCGATTTGCAAAAAATCAATTCAATATCTGAATTTCCTGTATAAGAATTGTGTCAAAAATTGAACTGATAGAAATATATATATTATAATATGATTAGCATTTTGTAGGCTTTATATACACTCATGACAAGAATTTGAATACGGGTATAGATAATGAATAACGCGCCGCATAGCGATAACCCAGACAGCACAAAACATCCTCAGGATCATCCTGAATATGTCCAGGACGGTTCAGGACATTTGTAGGATGTTTTAAGATATTATTATAAATATATTTATAAAAATTTAATATGCATACATAATTATTTTTAGTTGTGTCGGCTATTTAATATAATTTAGAAATCTTAAGTATTATAATAAGTATTAATATCCTATAAATGTCCACTGGATAACCCCTGGATGTCTGTAGGATATATCTGCCCTGTCTATTATATTGGAGGTCTTTTGGGTTTCCAGAGGACATATACATGTGCAATTAATTGTTAACATTAATTTCGTTTAATATTAATAATTGAATTTGATGCGCACATTTTCATATATCCAAAATTATTATTTATTTAATATTTCATGAGAAATGTTACTGTTCGCAACATTCCAAAAACTTTACAAACAATAGTATTCAACCGCTAGTTCATTTGTTTACCGCTATGCAACACGCGAACTCGTATTTAAGATTTGGTCATGAGAATTATATAAAGCTTGCAAAGAGTAACTGACAGGAAATTACAAATGTAATTATTTTCTATCAGTTCAATATCTGATGCAATGCCAACATAGGGAATTCAGATATTGGATTGTTTACACAACTCAAACCCGGGAGCCAAACTTAAAATATTCATGTACAGCACGAAAGCCTCAAATATTAAAGAACGGTGAACTATTTTTAATATTAGATTTTTAATATTGGCAGTAAATAACAAAACATAATTTTAATTTATATTGAAATTTTAAAATTTGCTCCTTGAAACATACGAAAAATATCCCTAACATATCCTATAAAAATCCTTAGGATGTTCCACAGGATCTCCCTGGATTCTCCAGAGGTTAATATACGGCTATCATTTACTCTTCCTCAGGACATCCAGAGGAGATCTGAGGATTACAATGGGATATCCTGAGGATATCCTACATGTATGTCCTGGATGCCCTTTGGACGTCCTAAGGACATCCTTGTGCTGTCTGGGAAGCGACTGAACTATTTTATAATACTTTGTAATAAGCTGCAGATTTTGTTCGGTTTTTGCTGCCAATTTGCCATCAGATTGCGCACTCTAGATCCTGCTCAGTTTTTGCCGACAATCTGATGTCAGTCATGTCAGCAAGCTTTGCTCGGTTTCTGCCGCCAATTTGCTGTGTAGTTATGTTAGCAAGCTTTGCTTGATTCTTGCCGGCAATCTGCCAGCTTAATCGGTAATAACAACTCTTGTACCAAATTTGTAGCCTTTTTGCTGACAATAATTTGTAGCAAGCACTTGGCAATATCTGTTAGAACAGACCTGGCTGACTGGGATATACTATAATATCGGGTGCACCGAGATGGGGAATCGGAATACAGCTCAATAGGTATTTTCTTTGTAGCTAAACTTCTTGCGCTAGTATAAATACACTAAAAACTAAAAATAAAATAAAGATATATATTTAGCAATTAAAGAGAGAAAAACAGAGGAGAAACAGATAATGCAAAAAATCAGCTATAAAGAACAAACCTGATATCATATATAATATATACACATATGCATATATATATGTTTAAATTATAGTTAAAATTGTACGTGTAATTATTAAATATTGTATGATGGTCAATAATAATAATAGGATAATAGGTAACAAAGTGAACAAATATACAATATGTAAGACACGGGTGCCTGATAGACTTACTGGATTAGTGATTTGTTGCTTTATTACTATCATTACTTCGTATATCACATCAGCAGGATAAGGATAAGCACGATTGTCAATCCTTGTTTGATATTATTATATATATTTTAACAGACGTAATTGCAGTTTCATAGATTAAAAATTATATAATTTTTTTTCAATTGTATTAAGAATATAATAGCTATAAGATAATAATAGCTTTTCGTAGCTATTATTGGTTTATTATTGAATAAAGTCTACCAATCAGCTCCGACCTTTAGCCGCACGCCTGGCAATGTGCGTGAGCGCTCCGTCGCTACGGCGACGCACACTACCAGACGAATGGCTCACCGACGTGCGTCCGACTAAAAATCGGCGCTGATTGATCAAAATTTACTCAATAATATCTCTTTTATTAACCGTTATAGAAAAAAAATGTTACAGAACTTTTCTGTTCAGTTTACTGTGCTCTACCCGCTCACAAGCGTTGGCACAATCTTTACTGGACACCCTGTATATTGTGCATTATAAAAAATTTATCTTATGTAATATGTTATTAATACGTATGTATTTTGTAATAAATCAATAATAGCTATGAAAAGCTATTATTATCTTATAGCTATTATATTCTTAGTACAATTGAAAAAAGATAATATAATTATTAACCTACGAAACTGCAATTACGACTGTTAAAAAGAAATATCAAACAGAGATTGACAATCGTGCTTATCCCTATTCTGCTAATGTGATACACGAAATATTGATAATAACAAATCAACAAATCACCAACTCTAACAGGCACCCGTATCTTACATATTGTATATTTGTTCACTTTGTTACCTATTATCCTATTATTATTATTGACCATCATGCAATTATTTAAGTATACATACAATTTTAACTCTAATTTAAATATATATACGCAAGTAAAAAATTCTCGAAAATGGGCCCCCGTTAGTCTTGTTGCATTACTGCTTTCTGCTACAAGAGGCCTAGAAAGCATTTTCAGACCATATCTTGGCCGTAAAGCGATACGCTAGAGGAACAAGGATAGCGTGATCGTTGATCCTTTTCTATCTTTCCTCTCCATGGTGCGTCACGCGAGCAATGCAATCGTATGTGTACATATACAGACATACACTTATCATCGAGACTGAGAATTTATTCCTCAGCGTAACCCTGAAACCTGAGTTTCACATTTTCACCGCGCGAGGTCTCCAATGTCAATTGGGAATTTGCCTGTCCTGTCGACCTTTAATCGGGTTTAATAACATCCGTAGTTGTGAAACTGGCCAATCACAGCTATATCTCTAAAAAATGGAATGATTGTGATTGGCCAGTTTTAGAACTACAGATGTTATTAAACCCGATTAGGAGTGACGTGTAAACGTAGTCATTGGTCTAGTTTCCACCGAAGTATTAATTCGCATCTAGTGCGGCCATGTGCGGCGTAGAATCAAATTTAAGTCGATGGAAACACGACTGACTGCGTTCATTTCACTCCTATTTCGATCTACAAGCTTTGTCGGGGTGACAGCGAATTGACACGAAATTTAATCGGTGGAAACGGTTGAGACTAAATGGTGCCAACTTTTATTTTTCATTATTTTATAACCATCAATATATAATCGATATATAATCTATATATCGATGTTCGTAACAGTTATCGTTTGTTCGTATTAATCATCAAAACGGAAAATTAACAAAAAGATTGTCAAGGATTATGTTTCTTTACATTCACAAGCAAAAGTTAAGTTGGCTCTACTGAAATATCAATTTTTCTCGCTTCTATTCTACTTTCAGTGGAAACAGTACATTAAATTCGATGCGCACCGAAACAGAATCAGATTGACGACTTCGGTGAAAACTAGACCATTGATCTAGTTTTCACCGAAGTATTAATTCGCATCTAGTGCGGCGTAGAACCAAATTTAAGTTGATGGAAACATGACTGACTGCGTTCATTTCACTCCCACTTTGATCTATAAACTTTGTCGGAGTGGCAGCAAATTGACACGAAATTTAATTGATAAAAACGATTGAGAGTAGATGGTGCCAATTTCTACTTTTCATTATTTTGTAACCATCAATATATAACCGATATACAGGGTGTCCCATCTCAAAGGACCCACTCAAATATCTCAGAAACACTGCGTTAAATCGAAAAATGTTTCAAACAAAAGTTATGTGGCTTCAAGGGAGCCATAAGATGGTGACAATGATTTGACCTTGGAAAATCATTTGAAGGTCATGTGAAGGTCAACTTTAAAATCTTAAATGGAAATCCCCATTTTTTATTTAGTATTCTTGTAGCTGACATCAAGAGCTTTCCAAAACACTATAATAAAGTATTTTTTTATTAAGTACTTTTTGAGTTATTTTATATTTTAATGACATATTTTGACAGTTTTCGATAATTTTACCGTAATACTTCTATGTACAGAATAATAAGACAAATTAATTAGTGCCAAAAAAAAACAAATAATTGTTTTAAAAAATACATTGTAAATAATTTTCTTAAAAACAATTTTTTTTTAATACTAATTCATTTGTCTCATTATTCTGTACATAGAAGTATTACGGTAAGATTATCAAAAACTAAATATTTTACGAGATATTTAATTTTTTATATCAAAATATGTCAGATTAAAATATAAAATAACTCAAAAAGTACTTAATAAAAAAATACTTTATTATAGTGTTTTGGAAAGCTCTCGATGTCAGCTACAAGAATACTAAATAAAAAATGGGGTTTCCATTTAAGATTTTAAAGTTGACCTTCACCTGACCTTTAAATGATTTTCCAAGGTCAAATCATTGTCACCATCTTATGGCCCCGTTGAAGCCACATAACTTTTGTTTGAAACATTTTTCGATTTAACGCAATGTTTCTGAGATATTTGAGTGGGTCCTTTAAAATGGGACACCCGTATATAATCTATATATCGATGTTCGTAACAGTTACCGTTTATTCGTATTAATTACCAAAATGGAAAATTAACAAAAAGATTGTCAAGGATTATATTTATTTACATTTACAAGCAAAAATTAAGTTGGCTCTACTGAAATATCAATTTTTCTCGCTTCTATTTTACTTTCAGTGGAAACAGTACATTAAATTCGATGCGCACCGAAACAGAATCATTTTGAACATCTTCTTTAACACACCGTTCCATTACATTTTGCTTATTAAAGTCAGTACAATTGAAACACCTTATGTTTAATAAAAATATTCGTAACAAGTAGCAAGGTGTACGTTTTGTTTTTGTTATTTGTTGCTATCCCTAACAACGAACCTCCGTAGCAGTGACGCCAGAAATGGTATCCTGCGCGCGCATACTTGAGACTTACCATGTACACACGTTGCTATGTTACGACGTTACGAGCGCAGAGCACCCAGTTTTGGCGGACAAATAGGTTAGATGACTGGCATCACAGGCGGTTTCGCAGTTTCTGTACGTAGTTTTAAATTCGGAATGTCCATTTATGTGCTAGAAAATAGGATGATGACTCTCGCATAGGATGCAAAAAGAAGATAAGCAGTTAATGCAATAGTGCAGCAATAGTGAAAGTAAGCACATAATGCAATATTTATTAGTATTATTTATAAAATATTTTTATAAAATATGGAATTAAATGCTTCCAAAAGAGCCATTCCAAAGAAATTTCCAAAGAAAAAAAATAGGAAGTTATATAATATATATAATTATATATATATATATATATATATATATATATATATATATACAGGGTGTTTCAGAACAACCTTCCATCCTTAAAATGACGTATTCCTGATACGATTCTAAGACGATTTTTCTTTTACCAAAATTTGAATTGAAGCGTAATTTTTGAGTTATAAGCAAAAATAGTTAGCAAATCTCGCGTCGAGTACACAAGGCAGCCAGGAGCGGCGCAACGCGCCGCAGCTGGCCGTCCGACGAGTGACTACCACACATGAGTCGCTAACTATTTTATTTTATAATATAAAATTATGCTTTAAATAAAATTTTGGTAAAAAAGAAAATGTCTTAGAATTACGCCAGGAATATGTATTTAAAATAACGTCACATTAGCGAAAGTTGTTCCGGATCGCCGCTCGTCGGATGCTGCGATCAGCTGATTGCTACAGGCGATGTGTGTATGGTGGAGTGTGTGCGTAAAAGGAAGGAACAGACAGATAGAGAGAGAGAGAGAGAGAGAGAGAGAGAGAGAGAGAGAGAGAGAGAGAGAGAGAGAGAGAGAGTGAGAGTGTGAGGAAGGGAAGGAGGGAATGAGGGAGAGACGTTTATACTTACGCACGCACGTACGCATACACTTTTTTTCTCGCTCTCTTTCTCTCTTTTACACAACACTTATACACTCTCTCATTCGATCACTCATTCACACACTCACTCACTCACCTGCTCACTCACAGCGTAGCGAATCTTCATACTACGTATTATCGTTAAGTGCTGCACGATTATTATTTAGCGGCGGACCGCAGAGACTGCGCAATCATATTGTTACGTTGCCTAGCGATGCGAGAAACGCGACATGTATCGTGCAAGTTGCGACGTGCGTGTGGCGCGTGGCGCGTGAATGACGCGAGATAAAACGATTTTAAAATAATAATTATTTAGAAATAGTTATAATTTGTATAAATAAGTAATTTTTTTAAGTACGTCATTATAGGTTTCATGTTTTCTACCGCATTCGTAATGCGAAGGTTTTAGAAAATCGTTTGTCTTATCTCGCATCAATCACGCGCCACACGCACGTCGCAACTTGCATGGTACATGTCGCGTTTCTCGCATCGCTAGGCAACGTAACAATGTGATCGCGCAGTCTCTGCGGTCCGCCGCTAAATAATAATAGTGCAGCACTTAACGATAATACGTAGTATGAAGATTCGCTACGCTGTGAGTGAGCAGGTGAGTGAGTGAGTGTGTGAATGAGTGACCGAATGAGAGAGTGTATAAGTGTAAAAGAGAGAAAGAGGGCGAGAAAAAAGTGTATGCGTACGTGTGTGCGTGTGTATAAACGTCTCTCCCTCATTCCTTCTTTCCCTTCCTCTCACTCTCTCTCTCTCTCTCTCTCTCTATCTGTCTGTTCCTTCCTTTTACGCACACACTCCACCATACACACATCGCCTGTAGCAATCAGCTGATCGCAGCATCCGACGAGCGGCGATCCGGAACAACTTTCGCTAATGTGACGTTATTTTAAATACGTATTCCTGACGTAATTTTAAGACATTTTCTTCTTTACCAAAATTTTATTTAAAGCATAATTTTATGTTATAAGGTAAAATAGTTAGCGATTCATGCGGTGGTAATCACACATCGGATGGTCAACTGCGGCGCGTTGCGCCGCTCCTGACTGCCTTCTATACTCGACGCGTGATTTGCTAACTATTTTTGCTTATAACTCAAAAATTACGCTTCAATTCAAATTTTGGTAAAGGAAAAATCGTCTTAGAATCGTATCAGGAATACGTCATTTTAAGGATGGAAGGTCTATCCCCACAGAGGGGACAGCGAGGTTGTTTTCTACATTGGGACTTGATGTGTCCATAGCGATAGCAGGAGTAGCAAAGGGAGGGATTGGGATTAAAAGAGAAACTTCGTACCTGACCATGTACAAGTAAAGAGACTGTGGGATGTCCTGTCCCTCAAAGGTGATGGCGATGGATTTGGAAGGTGCATAGCTTACCAATCTTGTCGATGGATCTATAACTTTTCTATTGAGCCTACGCACAGAGTTAATCCCAACCGAGCAGTCTATTTCTTCCTTGATAGTGCTTTCAGTGAGGTCAAGTGGAACGTTTCTTATTATTCCTTGTCTCGAAACTCTGTAAGAAGGAATATAGGCGATTAGATTATTGGCGTTGAGGATTGGGTTATTAATAAGGTTGTTTGCTGCCTCGCGTGATTTGAATTGGGCAGATATTTTAGAGAAGCCTAGTTTTTTAATTTCTATAATGTCTTTCTTGAGAGTGGAGCTGAGGAGACGGCCCACTGTAAGGGGATGAATGGAAGTGTTGGCTGCTCCTGTGGACGTGATAACAATTTCAAATGGTCCTTGACAGGATTTGGTGTATCTATTGTTAAGGACCTGTGTCTGGAATGATTCTAGAAGCATTGAGTTTTTTCGGAACAGAGTTGTCTTCTTCTTGAGATTTTTGAATTTGCCTCTTGAGAGACGAGGAGCTTAAATCACTTGAGACACTTGAGATTACTGGATCTAGAGGGACGGTTATTTTTTCGGACTGAATTTCTTGTTTGGAAAGTAGCGAGGGAGCTTTGTGTGAGATTGATTCGACTTCCATATCACTATCGGAAGAATCGTTAGACAGTGGTTTTAGATTGCTAGCGATTAGGTTAAGAATCGCTTCTTGAGTTTCAGGATCGCTTGCATTATCACTAATGTTTGAGAGGGAAGGACCTCTTTTTTTTTTACGGGCGACCGCGACCGACTGCTAACCCGCGGAGGCGGCATGGTAGCATTTAAAATAAGCGGTGTGCTATGTTAATTTAATGCGCAAGTGGGCAAAAGAAAGAAAAAGTATATCACGCTACGACACACAAAGGAGTGGATGATGTAATATGGCGAGCACACGCCGGACAAAGGCCCGGTACGTAGCCAGCCTAAAATTACGTGTCACTTGTTCCTTGGATTAATCCGAGTATAGTTAGACACTTTGATGAAAAGAGAGACAAGCTCTGAAAAGAGCTACTGCAAAGCTGGTTAAGCTGAATTGTTAAGCAAACTCGTGCACTTATTACGCAAACTCGACACCAAGAACACGTCTACAGAAATATTGCAATATAATATTGCAGCAACATAGCAATATAATATATATGCAATAATGCTTTATGTATATTTATCGACATAATATCCTTAACATATGAAAAAAATAATAAGAAATTAGACCTATATGAGTCAAGATCTAGCGTGTATATAGTTTTTCTGTATTATAATAATAACGAAATTATAAAATGTAAATTTTTCAGTACACATTCGACTTCCTTCAGTGACAGAGAATATCTAAGAGAAATAAGAAAAAACTCAATTTGCAATTGCGTAAATTCATAATTTCTTTGTATCCGAAATATTCAGATATCCGGATGCAAAAAGATTGTGGTGAATTTACGCATACAACGAGTTTTTTCACATCTCTCTTGTCTTTATATAATCTCAAAATTTATTTATTAAAATCTGAAATATCTTGCATATTAGAAAATTATTATCAAATTTTTGATTTTATATAAGAATGGAAACTATTAAAAGAATTCTTAGTCCAATGTCTGAGCCCCTGTATTAGGGTCATATCATACGACTTAAATTAACAAAAATAGTTATTATATCATTTTAATCTTACTAGCCACTGTTTGTAAACTTTATATAATCATCATGATTAAAAATTAAATGCGGAATAGATAGCGCAACATGCGCTGCATAGTGGTAAACGAATGAACTAGCGATTATTGAATACTTTTTTTGTAATATTTTCGGAATGTTGCTGTAATATTGCTAAAGTTATATTGTAAAATAATGTCTTTGCAATATTTCTGCAACATTAAACTGCAATATGCAATATTACAATGTTGCAGCAATGTTGTTGCAAGCTTCAGTGCTGTATGGGAAGAAGAACATTATTAAAAAAAATAGGAATGGAGAAAGAAGAATTAAAAAGAAGGGAGAAGAAGAAAATCAGGAAATAGTTGAAATGATATCGGAAGAGATTTGAAGGAAAGAAAAAGAAGAAAGACAGAAGAAAATTAATGAATCAAGATACAATAATATGTATAAGGATATAATTACCAGAGTTGGGAAGTAACGCGTTACTTGTAACGACGTTACCGTTACAGTTATTTTTTTTCAGTAACTGTAACGGTAATGGCGTTACAAATTTTATTTGTAACGGAAAAAGTAACTTCGTTACATTTTTCGGTAACGAGTAACGAATTTAACAGTTACTTTTATCGTTATTTTTTTCAAATTTTTTGATTTATTTAAGATATTATTCTTGCTATTGTGCGTGATAAAATTTTTATCTTAACCGTAAAGCCGTAAGCAAATCGACCAATTAGCATTCTTATTATGTTGTAAAAATGCTTGAATGTGATTGATCAACTTATGGCTCTTGCAGACCAGTGCAATGACGCGACGCGCGATATCCAATGAGAGCTTTATCTTTTCGGAAAAGCAGAGCTCTCATTTACTACCAGTTCTAAGTACCTTGCAACGAAAATTAGAAAATCTCAATAAATCTGACCTTATAGATTGCCATTCATTAGTTGAAGCTATTCAGCAAGGTTTAAATAAAAGGTAACTTATTAATTTGATTAATACATATGTTATTTAATTTTAAATAAGGATTTAATTGAAAAATATTATTTTATTTTAAACTATTGATTCAAAAGTATTAATTTCAATAAAACAAACAATGTCGCTTAATTTACTATATTTGATTTTAGATTTCGTACAATATTTGAAACAGAAGAAATAATAATAGCAGCATGTTTTCATCCAAAATTTAAGTTAAACTGGTTAACCGGAGAAAAAAGAAAACGTGCTGAAAATTACTTGGAGGATTTATTGGGAATCCGATCAACTGAAAATTCTTCAAAAGCTGGAAAATCTGACGATCACGATGATTTTTTCATTTTTGAGCAAAAAACGGTGCAAAATGAATCTGAACAAGAAGAATTGCAACGATTTTTAAAATCAAATAATTGTAATATAGAAATGTTAAACGACTATCCAAAACTTAAAAAACTTTTTACTAAATATAATACAGCTCTACCAAGCAGTGCATCTGTAGAAAGAATGTTTAGCATCGGTGGCTTTGTATTAACACCACAAAGAGGGCATTTAAATGATGATACTATGGAGCAACAAATTTTATTAAAATTTAATAAAGAATTTCGATAAAATTTAATCATTTATTTTGTAATAAACCTTGAATGAAATCTTGCTTACAATTTTTTAAAAGTTTTTCTTATGCAAAATAATTTATTAGTTTGTATTGTAAAAAAGTAATGGAAATTGTAACGACTCGTTACTTTTTAGTAACTGTAACGGTAACGAGTTACTTTTTAAAATTGGTAACGAGTAACGGTAACGAGTTACTTTTTAGAAAAAATAACGGTAACGGTAACGAGTTACTTTTATAAAGTAACTTTCCCAACCCTGATAATTACAGAGGTTGTGTTAAAATATCTACAGGGGACGAAGAAAAGAAAGGATATAGATGTCTAATAGCGAGATATAGATATGGAAATGAGATGAAAGGAAACCAATACTGGAGAGAAATAGAGGATAGGATATGCAGAATTTGCGAAAAGGAGGAAGAGAGTATAACACACGTGCTAAGGGAGTGCCAGGCAACCAGGAATGACATACAAATCGACGAATTTCTCAGTGAAGAGAGGAAAGGACTAGAAATAATGAAAAGGATTGAACAGGAAAGAGAAAGGAAGGAGGAGGAAAAAGGCTAGATAATTCCCAGCAAACACAGATACATAACTGTAACATTGCCGTAATGAAACGGAATGTAACAAGTAATATAACGGATTTGTTACATGTAACATTCACGTTAGTTGTAATTTCCCACTCATATAAAATTGCAGTTATATAATAGGAATATAACATATGTTACTAAAATGTTATATGATTGTTACAGTCATGTTATAGTTCATCCAAGTAGCAAACTGACGTCACAATGACAGTAAATTTTGGTCACAAAATGACCAATTAAAATCGTAAGTTAGGTCTCATGAGACTCGAAAATTACGTCAATGTGTCACATCCACGGGACATCATCTTTTGACGTTTGTTTGGCAGCAAAACTAAGACCAATTACAATAGTAATATAACACATATTAATGTGATATATATTATAGGTAAATTTAAATAATTTAATTTATAAAATTAAAGATTTTATTTACATAGAAGTTAATTTCTGTTTTATATTTTAAGCAAATAATAACAAACGATTTTCACTTATTCGGATAGAAATTGCCCGAATAAATTAAAATCGAATATTATCTGTTCGATTTTCTAAAAATCAGTTCAGTATCTGAATTTCCTGGTACGGGAATCGTAGATTTTTATCAATTCAATCTCTGATTGAATTGATAAAAATAATTACAATGTTATTAGCCGCATTTTGCAGGCTTTATATACGCTGATGACAAAAGTTTAAATACGGGTATAGGTGACGAATAGCGCGCCCGCGCGCGCGCGCATAGCGGTAAGCAAATGAACTATAATCCCAATATTAGTTACAACAGGACTTTATTTGGACGATCATAGGATGTCTTCAAAATTACGTCTTTGGCTAATCTAAGAAATAAGGTCTTTTAAACGTCAATTATTAGTTGCCGGCATTATAGACCAAAAATAAATGTCATTATGTCGTCTTTTAACGTTACTCTGTTACTTGGGCTGTTACATTATACATATATTACTCCCATATTACATAGCAGTTATATTCTAGTGTTATATTGCATAAATAAAAGACAGTTATATAATCTCAATATAAATTAAGTATAACAAATGTTATATTAGATGTTACTCCTATGTTACATAGCAGTTATATTTTGGTGTTATATTGCATAAATAAGAGACAGTTATATAATCCCAATATAAATTAGGCATAACAACTGTTACATTACATGTTATTCCCATGTTATATAGCAATTATATTCTGTGTTTGCTGGGTATATTTCTGCGGTTCAGAATAATATACTATCTATGCTTGCTCTCGCAGAGTCATCCATTGCAGAGCCCAATACTAATAATTAAACACACGACGGTCAACATGAGCATCAAATAATTCTCGACACAAAACCGATCACTGGAAACGATCACTTTTTGTTGTAACACGAAGGCACAATGCGTAATGCGTGGTAATGCGTACTCACTATTTGCCCGCTTTCCCGCCAACAATAATTCAACCCTGAATTGTATCTTAACTAGATAGGCAAACACGCGTTACCGCGATGCCAGCGTTATTTTAACACTGGTTCTTTATCGTCGCGATATTAAACGTTTGAGAGGACGCGAGAAAAAGCCGCGCGTAATATGAATAAAAAAGTCGCGGAATTTATTAGCAGCATTGAGCAAAATACGCAAATGAAGAAACATATAACTATTCTACATACATTATATAACAATAGTAAACAGATCCCAGCAAACACAGAATATAACTGCTATATAACATGGGAATAACATGTAATGTAACATTTGTTATGCCTAATTTATATTGGGATTATATAACTGTCTCTTATTTATGCAATATAACACCAGAATATAACTGCTATGTAACATGGGAGTAACATTTAATGTAACATTTGTTATACCTAATTTATATTAAGATTATATAACTGTCTTTTATTTATACAATATAATACTAAAATATAATTGCTATGTAACATGGGAGTAATATATGTAACAGCCCAAGTAACAGAGTAACGTTAAAAGACGACATAATGACATTTATTTTTGGTCTATAATGTCGGCAACTAATAATTGACGTTTAAAAGACCTCATTTCTTAGATTAGCCAAAGACGTAATTTTGAAGACATCCTATGATCGTTCAAATAAAGTCCTGTTAACTTGTAACTAATATTGGGATTATAGTTCCTTTGCTTACCGCTATGCGCGCGGCGCGCGCGCGCGCGCGCGCGGGTGCGCTATTCGTTACTTATACCCGTATTTAAATTTTTGTCATGAGCGTATATAAAGCCTGCAAAATACGGTTAATAACATTGTAATTATTTTTATCAATTCAATCTCTGATACGATTCCCGTACCAGGAAATTCAGATATTGAACTGATTTTTGGAAAATTGAACAGATAATATCCGATTGTAATTTATTCAGACAATTTCTATCCGAATAAGTGAAAATCGTTTGTTATTATTTGCTTAAAATATAAAACATAAATTAACTCCTATATAAATAAAATCTTTAATTTTATAAATTAAATTATTTAAATTTACCTATAATATATATCACATTAATATGTGTTATATTACTATTGTAATTGGTCTTAGTTTTGCTGCCAAACAAACGTCAAAAGATGATGTCCCGTGGATGTGACACATTGACGTAATTTTCGAGTCTCATGAGACCTAACTTACGATTTTAATTGGTCTATTGGGGCCAAAATTTACTGTCATTGTGACGTCAGTTTGCTACTTGGATGAACTATAACATGACTGTAACAATCATATAACATTTTAGTAACATATGTTATATTCCTATTATATAACTGCAATTTTATATGAGTGGGAAATTACAACTAACGTGAATGTTATATGTAACAAATACATTATATTACTTGTTACATTCCGTTTCATTATGGCAATGTTACAGTTATGTATCTGTGTTTGCTGGGATGATATATAAATTTATATAATAAATATTATATAACAGCTGTTATTTTAATTTTTTACTCTAATGTTATATGACTGTTATAATACATATTTGCTAGTATATTATATAGTAACAGTAAACAGATGGTATATAAATTTACATAATAAATATATAACAGTTGTTATTTAAATTTTTTATGCCAATGTTATATAATTGTTATAATATGTGTTTGCTAGTATATTATATAGCAACAATAAACAGATGATATATAACAATTATATAATAAAAATATAACGTTGTTATTTTAATTTTTGACTCGAATGTTATATAACTGTTATAATATGTGTTTGCTGGGTTAGGTAGACGGAGTATAAATGTTATAAAAAGCACAAAGATTTCAAACTTAATTCGAATTTAAATTCAAGGCTTTTAAGGTAGTTGTAAGAGTTATAAGAGTTTTGAGAGTTTTAAGAGTTTTAAAAGTTTTAATGATTTAACGATTTAACAATGGAGTGATTGAATGTTAATATTTTAGATTTTATGTTTTGGGTTCTAAGTTTTATATCTTATGTTTCTTATGTTTTATGTTTTATGTTATAGGCTTTATGATTTATGTTTTCATGTTGTATGTTTTAGGTTGTAGGTTTTAAGTTTTAATTTTAAGCGTAAAAATTGTCAAATGTGAATTTTGGATCTTAGTATTCTAGAATTTTTGGAGTTTAAGAATTTAAAGTTTTATAGTTTTAAGTTTTAAGGTTTAAAGTTCAAAAGTTATAAAGTTAAGAAATTATAAGATGTAACATTTTATAGTTAAAGTGACAAAGTGTAATGTAGGTTTTACAATGTTATAAATGTTTAAATATTTATTTGTCGAATGAATGTAATAAAGGAAAAATATATATCGGAAGCTATCCGAAACCGCAAGGCAAGAATTAAATATAATAAATAATAAATAATAAAAATAAATAATTTTCTAAAAAATAATTATTTTTTTATACTAATTGATTTGTCTCATTATTCTGTATATAAAAGTATTACGATAAGATTATCGAAAACTAAATATTTTACGAGATATTTAATTTTTTATATCAAAATATGTCAGATTAAAATATAAAATAACTCAAAATGTACTTAATGCAAAAATACTTTATTATAATGTTTTGGAAAGCTCTCGAGGTAAGCTACAAAAATATGTAATGAAAAATAGAGGGTTCCATTTAAAAAATTCAAAGTGATTTTTATATGATCTTGACGGTGCTATTCAAAGTCATACTAATATTATCATATAATACGCCACTAAGAGCTCTACAACTTTTGCATGAAACATTTTTGACGAAAATGCGTTGTTCTCTCAAAAAACTGCTGATACGGACGCTCTTACACCTTATATACACGCGATGTTGTATATATATATGTATAATATGTTATAATTTTATATAATCAAGATCTTTAAAATAATTTTACTTTATCTAAATGTTTGTTTTTAATATACAACTAACATTTAGAAAGCTAATTAACATTAATCTCGGTAATTATTTACTATAACGGACTCAAATGTTCACCTTGACATATATTGTCAAGGACATAATCCTGAGTAATTTTTTCTTATAACTTAATCGGCGGTTTTTTATAATTTTTGAGATATTTAAAGTTGAAGTTAGATTCAAAATGAAAATTTGATTTGTGAGTTATATAACGTAACTTGAATCAAATTTTAGTTTTATATTAGAAATAGGTTTGGCTTAGGTTATATCTTTCAAAAGTGAAGCCCCCTCATAGGAAGGGGAGAGGGGCGGAACCCATTGTGTCCATGCATACCCAGTCAGCCACGTCTGTTCTAACAGATATTGCCAAGTGCTTGCTACAAATTATTGTCAGCAAAAAGGTTACAAATTTGGTACAAGAGTTGTTATTACCGATTAAGCTGGCAGATTGCCAGCAAGAACCAAGCAAAGCTTGCTAACATAACTATACAGTAAATTGGCGGCAGAAACCGACCAAAACTTGCTGACATGACTGACATCAGATTGTCGCAAAAAACTGAGCAAGATCTAGAGTGCGCAATCTAATGGCAAATTGGCAGCAAAAACCGAACAGAATCTGCAGCTTATTATAAAGTATTATAAAATAGTTCAGTCGCTTATCGCTATGCGGCGCGTTATTATCTATACCCGTATTTAAAATCTTGTTATGAGTGTATATAAAGCCTGCAAAATGCTAATAATATTATAATATATGTATTTTTATCAATTCAATTTTTGACACAATTCTTATACAGGAAATTCAGATATTGAATTGATTTTTGGCAAATCGGACAGATAATTGTTTGATTTTCACTTATTCGAACAATTTCTATCCAACAAGATCTTTAATTTTATAAATTAAATTATGTAAATTTACCTATATGTTTTAACATATTAATATATGATTTTATATAATTGTCTAATTATCTAATGGTCATTTTATGACCAAAACTTATCATCATTTTGTTATTTAGGGTTGAGACTTTAAATTCAATTAAATATACTATTTTATATGAATGGCCGAAAGCTGCAGAATTTGTTCGGTTTTTGCTAACAATTTGCTATCAGATTGTCTTGCGCAGATCTTGCTCGATTATTGCCATCAATCTGACATCAAATCATGTCAAGCTTTGCTTGGTTTTTGCCGTCAATTTGCTGTCAGGTTATGGCAACAAGCTTTGTCACCAAAACATAAGCTTAATGCTGACATAGATTGGATTTGTTACCAAGTTTTTAGCAAATTTGGCAACAATTTGTTATCAAATTGCTTACTAGGTATACTTCACAATGCGAAGCGAGACGTTCAGCCCAGAATTGTTGTGTAGATGGGAAATAAGTGTACGCGTGAACCCAGTGAGTTCCGCCACTCTACGGGGGGACTCCATTTCCGGAAGATATAACCTAATCCAAACCTATTTCTGAAAATTTGATTCGAGTTATACAACGTGACCCACACCAAATTTTAGTTTTAAATCAGAAATACGTTTGGGTCTTACTTCTTGCGTGAAAATTATAAACTCATGTAAAAATTACGTTTTGTTTCTCAAATTTTATTTGTTAATAACTTTTTAATAAACAATGACCGTCGATTAAGTTATAAGGAAAAGTTACTCAGGATTATGTCCTTGATAACATATGTCAAGGTCAACATTGGAGCTGGTTCTAGTAAATAATAACCGAATTTTATTTTGAATATTACATTCTCTATCTACGCGCGCGTTTTTGACATTAAGAACTATTTTATATCAGATTGTTTAATAAATAGAATGCAGTATACTGGTAAAAAAAACGTTACAAAATCCAGCAAGCACACACATATACATACATACACACACACATACACAGAAAAATAAAAAATATAGTTAATTTAATATATATATATATATACAGAATGTCCCATAATTCGAAGTCCATACAAGAATTATTGAAGTCATTTAGAATTGAAATTTAATAAACATTTCCATAAATGCTTCCTAACAGAATTACAATCATTGAAAGTTGATATAAATATTTGAAAAAGGAAAGAAAGACATTTTATTTAAATGCTTATATATATTTAAAAAAAAGAGACATTTAATTTAATTGCTTATTTAAAAAATTCTGTTCAAAATTCTCATTTCCATCATAAGAATCATACATGTAATGAATATCGGCGTATTCTTCGTTTGAAAACAATATTTTACTAATTTGAAAAGAAAATGTAAACAATACCAGACTGACAGAAAATGTTTCAAATATTCAACTATCAATGGTTGTAGTTCTGTTAGGAAGCATTTACGGACATATGTTTATTAAACAATTTCTAAATTATTTCAATAACACGCTATTAATGTATGGACTTCGAGTCATGAGATACTCTGTATATATATGTAAAATTCATTAGCGCTCTATAATTTGAAATATGTAAGAATTGAGGTAAATGTGCAGCATTACATTTTCCTCTCTTTCTCGTTCGCTTTATATATAAAAAATAAATATGATCCTGAAATATATGTACAACAAAAGTGAAATTACAATAATATACATAATACATATATGTATTCTAAAATATTTATTTCATTATATCCTCTATGCCAGTCAATTTAGCACTTATATCCCATAAACGAAGTGCTACTTCAGAGTCTAAATCCTTTTTAGAGATATAAAGTTTGCAATCGCGATATAAATGTCCACTTTCTTTGCTCAATGACGACTCCGTTGCGCAATGTAATACTGTTTGCGCACCCTGCAAATATCGATTCATAATAAAAAAGTTTTAAACATTTCAATATATTGAAATATATATCGCGTAAATGATCAAAATTATTTTCTAATAATAACATTTAATCCTAATAAAAACATTTTTTTGAAGAAAAATTAAAAGTATTAAATATGTTTACCTGATTTGCAGTGCGTAGAAACATGAGAGCAACAGGTGAAAAAATAATATAGTGAAACCAGCTTCTCTTCACGTTCCTAAATAGACCAGTGTAAGTAAATCCAGGACATACCATATAGACATTAACACCAATATTTTCCGTTCGTTTTGCAAGTTCAGCAGCAAAATATGCATTAGCAAGTTTTGAATTACAATAGCCAGGATTCATCCTACTTTTCACTGGCAATCCTTTCTCACCGTTTAAATTTGAAAAGTCTATTACTCCAGATTCCAGAAGCTTAGACGTTACTACCACTATTCTGTAATAAAAAAGAAAAAATATCGTATTAGTATCGCTTTATCATTCCGAAATATTTAGAGTCACCTGCTGGGAGCGCTTTGCTTCAGGCGATCCAAAAGTAAATTGGTAAGCAGAAAATGGCCCAAATGATTTACTCCAAAATGAATTTCGAAACCATCTTTTGTTAATGCATGATCTTTGAGCGGTGCATATACACCAGCATTATTGATCAATACATGAATAAGGGGAAAATCTTTTAGCACTTTATCGGCAAATTCTCTGATGGATGAGAAAGATCCAAGATCCAACTCCATTGGAATCTGTATAATTAGAGATATGTATTAAAAATATGTTTGTACATGTGTATGTGTGTATTAAAATAATGAAAATATAAAAAATTAGAAACATTTAGAAATCAAATTTTAAAATTTAACATTTACTAATGTATATTTATTAGTAATAAAGGAAATTTTTTTTTATTAATGAAGCATAATTACCAATTCGCCGGTAGATATTTTATTCCGTATTTCAACTATGACATTCTTCGCATTCTGTATATCCCTACAAGCCATGATGATTGTAGCTCTCCGTTTAGCCAATTCTTTTACCGTCTCTTTACCAATGCCAGAATTCGCACCCGTCACGAGAAATACCTGGCCTTGCAGATTGCTCGTACTTTTACATCTTCCCCAAGTGCGTTCGCGACACTTGCGGAGCAAGGCGATGAGCAGGACCATCGGTAGAATAAAGTAACACCACGAAGATACCATATCGATAATGGCTTTAACTTTAAAACATGAGAAAGAGATTTCTCCGCGAGAGAGTGCAGCACGTAAGTGATGATTATTAATTTTAAACGTGTGATTATGTAGCTAATACATATTAAGCGTAGCGCGATTTATGCGCATTTCTTGTTAATCACTTGTTCGAATCAAATGGAGCGGCCTTATTCGCGCTCCTCTCTCGTTTCAGCCCAATTCATTGTGTGCAATAATATAACAGCATGATCTCTCATGCAACACACAATCAAGCGTTAGTCTCAAGTCAAATTTTATCTCAGGAACTTTGAATGTATTTTCGCATCTTGTATGAGAAGTAATTATTGCAACTGCTGCATCATCGCTGACTGGCTGACTGACACGCGCAAACATCTGCTACCGGATTCTCGAAAGGTGCCTTTACATGGCAGCGTTAAGGTACCTTTACATGGCAGCGTTAAGGTGCCTTTACATAGCAGCGTCGAGCGTTAAGCATCTGCGCAGAATATTGTTGCCCAGAATTATATTTATGTCGTTTATTTTATTATATAATAGCAAAGAGAAGCCTGAGAGAGGCAATGCCGGCGATTTTCGTGGGACGCTTTTTCTAGGCCGTAGAGCAGCGCCGTGCATCCACTTTTAGGAATTGGAAATATTTATCCACATCCACTTTTCGGTACCGTCGGTCAAATCTCCATATGGTTCATGTCCGTGTTACATCCACTTTTCGATACTGTCGGTTATTTGTTTCATATCCGTGCTACATCCACTTTTCGATCTTTTCGATAGTGGTAGTACCATAGACATAGTATATCTAGACCGAGTGTTGAGGAGTGGGAGCCGATGTGCATGTAGAAAAGGACATATTCTGTTTCGTGCTTCTGATGTTCTCTCTCACTCGCACGTAGCATGACGAAAGAGAGCGCTATGCTCTGTGCGAGCGAGAAAGAACGCAAGAGGCACGAAACACATATCCTTTTCTACGTGCATCTTTACTCTCATTCTTTAAATAAAAGCAGATGCTTGGTCTAGATATACTTGTCTATGGGTAGTACACTGATCGCTTCAAGGCTGCGGTCGAGAAGACGCTAGAGATGCTTCGAAGCCTTGCATTAACCAATTAGAATAAAGAAATCTTTACTTTCTTTGCCCTGATTGGTTAATTAAACGCTTCGAAGTATTTCTAGCGTCTTTCCGACCGCAGCCAAAGAGAGATGTTGCCGTCTTTGGCTGCGGTCGGGAAGATGCTAGAAATGCTTCGAGGCATTGCATTAATCAACCAGAACAAAGATATCTTTATTCTTTGTGTCCTGATTGGTCAACCAAACGTTTCAAAGCATTTCTAGCATCTACTCGACCGTAGCCTTTGTCTCTCTTTCATCGCGTATGTGTGTAGTATCCGTGAAGGCACAAAACCGATACGTTGAGCACACGGATGCGATCGTTAAAAGATAAATCTGGATAAGGAGCGACAATCGCATGCTGTCCTTGTTCTTCTAACGTATCGCTTTACGGTCGAGATTAGACAGTCTCTAGGAGAGAGAGGCGCCAAACCCAAACAGCCTTTTCGTGATTAGCTGGCATAATATATTTGGTCATTGCGACGCCAATGCAGAACAAGTGGGATATGAATTCTCGGGCCGAAAATATCAAATGTTTGGGGTTATATTACGCATTATATTTAGTAATATGCGTAATATAACATTAAACATTTGATAGCGTCGGTCCGAGAATTCGTATCCTATCAGCTCTGCATTGGCGTTGTAATGACCAAATCGGCATATATTATACCAGCCAATCATGAAATGGCTGGTTGGCGCCTCTCTCTCCTAGAGGTTTTTTAGTCGAGATACAACCTGAAAATACTTTCTAGCATCTCGTGGCAGAAAACAGTAATGCAACAAAACTAACGAGCGTTTACTTTTCGAGAATTTTATATTTGTATATAAACATACAGTGTTAGAAAAGTCTGGAAATGGTCAAATATCTCAAAAACGAAACTTTTCTGAGAAAAACGTTTCCAACCAAAATTGTAGGGTTTTAAAAGTTTTATTCAATGATCATCCGATTATCCGTTTGACTTTGAGTGGAGGTGTCAAGGCGAGGTGAAGGTCAACATGATTTATTGAGATGGAACACCCCATTTTTTATGACACAGTATTAAAGATGACAGCGAGACGTTTCCAAAACATTACTTGATGACCTATTTTGGTTGAAAATTGTCTGAGTTATGAGTTTTAGAATTTACGATGCCGTCAGCATTAGTATTATCCAGGATGTACCGCGAGGTTGCATGGAAAAACCTTACACCCCTGTGTATGTGTGTATGTGTGTGCGCGCGCGCACGCGCATGTGCTGTATGGGTGTGTGTGCGCGCGCGTGTGCTGTGTGCGTGTGTGTGCGTGCGCGTGTGCCTGTGTGCGTGTGCGTCTGTGTGCGCGTGCGTGCGTGCGGGCATGCGCGCGTGTGTGCGTGTGTGTGTACGAGCGCGCGTACGCGTGCCCGTGTAGCAAAGAAGGATCCGATAACCACATGTGATCTCCACATGTAGTATCTCCAATAAAACATGTCGACGGGTTTTTTTAGTTATCGGACCTTTCTTTATCGAAGAAAATTTATTAGATGCTTGATACTAGATCGTATTCGTCATACAAATAACAAATTACTTACTCGTAGGATATTAAGTCAAAGTAATTTCTTTTGCAAAGTAAGAAATTACCTTCGGTAGTCGCCAACATGGTATTGACTAAAAGGGAAAGAATTACAATATTGATGATGTGAGGATATGGTAACCGCGTTCGAACAAGTAGCAACTTTGTTTAACGATATTTATGCAGATCGTGAACCAATTTTAAAGTCTACAGTTCAAAAAACTGTCAGACGATTTGAAGAAACGGAATCTGTTAAGGACCGCCCGCGGAGTGGTAGATCAAAATCAACGACACATTTCGAAAGTTATATAAACTCAAAAGTTTGGATGCGATGCAATCATTTGTAGAAAATCCTCTTCTTCGATAAGGAAGGTAGCACAGGCGACTAAAGTTAGTACATTTTCCATTCATAAAATTATAATAAAACAAAAATAGCACCCTTTTAAAATAAAATTTATTCAGGAGCTAGCGGAATGTGATTTCGATAGAAGAAATGAGTTTTACGATGAAATAATGCGTCGATGCAATAATGATAATACTTTTCTTCATAATATCATTTTTTCCGATGAAGCTTCTTTCGAATTAAATGGAACGGTAAATCGTCAGAATTGCCACTATTGGAGTGACGAGGACCCTCACTGGATGCGTGATCTCTACACATAGTATCCCCAAAAACTGAACGTGTGGGCGGGTTTTTGCAAACGTGGTATTATCGGGCCCTTCTTTATCGAAGGAAATTTAAATGCAAACACTTATCTACAATTATTGCGAAATCAAATAATTCCTGCTATTGATAATTTGTTTGACGGAAATATACAAAATATTTGGTTTCAACAAGATAATGCACCGCCACACTATGCAGTAGTAGTGCGTCAATTTTTAACTGATACTTTTCCAAACCGATGGATAAGAAGACGTGGAGAAATAGAGTGGCCCTCTAGATCACTAGATCTTTCTCTATTGAACTACTTTTTATGGGGATATGTTAAAAACAACGAAACCTGCTAACTTGGCAGACCTTAGGGAACGCATACTGTACCAAGTAAATCTTATCTTACCAGGAATGAGACAAAACGTTTTGATGAATTTTACCAATGATTAGATCATTGTTAAGCAGCAGATGGAAGACAATTTGAACACTTAATTCAGTAAAAACCCGTCTACACACACACACACACACACACACACACACAAAGCAGAGAAAATTTGGGTCCTTATCTCTGCCGGCACACACACGCGCGCGCGCGCATGCACGTACGCACGCAGGCACACACACAGGGGTGTAAGGTCCGATCATGTAACCTCCACGCGGTACATTCTGGATAATACTAATGCTGGCGACACCGTAAATTCTAAAGCTCATAACTCAGACAATTCTCAACACAAATAGGTCATCAAGTAGTGTTTTGAAACGTCTCGCTGTCATCTTTAATACTGTGTCATAAAAAATGGGGTGTTCCATCTAAAAAAATCATGTTGACCTTTACCTCGCCTTGACGCTTCCACTCAAGGTCAATCGGATATGAGCGTTGAATAGAACGCTACAACTGTGGTTCAAAACGTTTTTTTCAGAAAAGTTTCGTTTTCGAGATATTTGACCATTTCCAGACTTTTCTAACACCCCGTATATGTTTCAATTATACTTAAAATTATACGTGCAATTAAATATTGTATGTTGATTAATAATAATAGTAGAATAATAGGTAACAGAGTGAATAAATATACAAGATGTAAGACAACCCATGTAGCAAGGTGTCGTCAATTTGACGGCATTTTATGGTCATTCTTATGACGCAACAGATGTCTTAAGATAACTGTCGTAAAACTGACGTACTTTTGTCTTATTTTAACGACGTTATAAATCGACGTCAAAAATACGTCATTTCCCAGGTAGCAAAGTGTTGTCATTATAACATCATTTTTTACTAGTTCAAATTCACCTTTGAAACGACATAAAAGTACAGACCGTTGACGTCATATGTATGATGATAAAATGACAATAAACGGATTATTTTAACTTTTTCGGACATTTATCTGATCGACTTTTAAAACTATCAGTCTAATATCTAAATTCTCTATACTCCAGTCAGCCAGATCTGTTCGGATATTGCCAAGTGCTTGCTACAAATTATTGTCAGCGAAAAGGCTACACAAGAGTTGTTATTACCGATTAAGCTGGCAGATTGCCGTCAAGAATCAAGCAAAGCTTGCTAACATAACTACACAGCAAATTGGCGGCAGAAACCGAGCAAAGCTTGCTGACATGACTGACATCAGATTGTCGGCAAAAACTGAGCAGGATTTAGAGTGCGCAATCTGATGGCAAATTGGCAGCAAAAACCGAACAAAATCTGCAGCTTATTACAAAGTATTATAAAATAGTTCAGTCGCTTATCGCTATGCGGCGCGTTATTCATTATCTATACCCGTATTCAAATTCTTGTCATGAGTATATAAAGCCTACAAAATGCTAATAATATTATAATATATATATTTCTATCAGTTCAATTTTTGACACAATTCTTATACAGGAAATTCAGATATTGAATTGATTTTTGGCAAATCGGACAGATAATTGTTCGATTTTCACTTATTCAAACAATTTATAAAATTAAAGATCTTTTTGGACAGAAATTGTTCGAATAATTATTATTAAATATTTTATTTAAATATATTATTTAAATTCACCTATATATGTTTTAACACATTAATATATGATTTTATATAATGTCTAATTATCTAATGGTCATTTTATGACCAAAACTTATCATTATTTTATTACTTAGAGTTGAGATTTTAAATCCATTTAAATATATTATTTTATACGATTGGCCAAAAGCTGCAGAATTTGTTCGGTTTTTGCTGACAATCTGCTATCAGATTGTCTTGCGCAGATCTTGCTCGATTTTTGCCATCAATTTGACATCAAATCATGTCAAGCTTTGCCGTCAATTTGCTGTCAGGTTATGTCAACAAGCTTTGTCACCAAAACACAAGCTTAATGCGGACACAGATGGCACTGGATTTGTTACCAAATTTTGAGCGAATTTGATGCCAATTTGGCAACAATTTGTTATCAAATTGCTTACTGGGTACTATAGGATTGTATCAGAAATCAAACTGATAGAAGTAAAAACATTTTAATCTCCTGCCAGTTGCTCGATGCTTTATATAATTCTCATGACTGAAACTCAAATACGAGATAACGCGCGTTGCGCGTCGCATGGCGGAAAACAAACGAACTAATGGCTGAAGTATCTTTTTGTAAAGTTTCGAAATGTTGCGCGCAGTAACATTTCTCATAAAATATTACATAAATAATAATTTTGGATATATGAAAACATGCACATCAAATTTAATTATTAATATTAAACAATATTTCATAGTTTTGTAATATAATATAATACTTTATTTTCAAGGATTTTGAACAGGAAGTTATGCAAACTTTATAAGTATCATAAAATATTTATAATTTTCTTTATATAAATACGTTAATTTTAAAATTGACATATTTTAACAACATTATGTCATATGACGAGAAATGACCTAAAAATAACGTTATAATGACGACACCTTGCCTGGGTAATTAATCCTAATAAATAATTAATGTTAAGTTGATGGTCAACAAAACTTATAATATTATTGATGCATCGAATGTAAATATAGTTAGTCTAAAATTTGATCAAAAAGTTGATATTGCAAATATACAGAATAGATTATAATTAATGTCAGTAAGTTTGGTAATTGATAGAACTTATTAATACGTCGTAAAATGGTCAAATAACTGAAGTTACTAATTAGTGAAAAGTGTGACGTTGTAAATACGTTATAAGATGGTAAATAACTAACGTCATTAATATACAGGGTGATTCAAAACAACCTTCTGTCTTTACAATGTCATATACTTGACACTATTTTAAGACGATTTTTCCTTTGCCAAAATTTTTTTCGAGGCTTAGTTTTTAAATTATAAGCCAAAATAGTTAACGAATTACGGGCGCGAGGCAGGCAGGGGTGGCGCAACTCACCGTCCGATGCTGGTGATTACGTGAGGCGCTTGCTGCGATCAACTGTTTGCTACATACGATGAAGTGTATGTGTGAGAGAGAACGTATACGCGTATACACACACATTCACATTCTCTCTCTCTCTCTCTCTCTCTCTCTCTCTTTCTCCCTCTCTGTCTCTTTTACACCCATCGTATGTAGCAAACAGCTGATCGCACACACGCACTCTCTTTCTCTCTCTCTCTGTCTTTCTCTTTTACACCTATTGCGTATAGCAAACAGTTGATCGCACAATGCACTCTGTCTCTCTCTCTCTCTCTCTCTCACACTGATTCTTACCTTTTATATAGTAATTCGTTGCCCTCATACGACTCAATAAGTAATACTTCCGTATGCTACAACGAGTAACTAGCAAACTTTTTTCACTCATAAATTGTACCACTTATCGAACTTTTACGAATTAATCTACGCACTTTATCGATAAATTGAATTTATTAACGATTATAACGGTTAATCACAATCTACCGATTACTACCGATTAATTATTAAAATATCTCGAAGAAAGAAACGCGTTATTCGATGCGGAAACTGCGCGACGACAACAAGCAAGTTATATCGGTACTAGCGTTGCCGGCTGCCGGCTGCCGAACAACCGAATGTATCACATTACGCGTGATCGACGCGGACGCGTGTCATCATGTGTCCCGTGATCGGCTAAAACCTCCGACATTGTAAATTCGATAGTTTCGAAAACATAAAACTATAAAATATGAAAATATAATGACGTATAATAACATCGTTTTTTTTTTTTAATAAATTCAGTTTATCGATAAAGTGCATGAATTAATACGTAAAAGTTCGATAAGTGGTACAATTTGTGAGTGGAAAAAAGTTTGCTAGTTACTCGTTGTATCACACGGAAATATTACTTATTGAGTCGTATGAGGGCAACGAATCTTTACATACAAGGTAAGAGTCAGTGAGTGAGAGAGAGAAAGTGAGAAAGAGAGAATGTGTATTTGTGTGTATACGCGTATACGTTCTCTCTCACACATACACCCCATGTAGCAAACAGTTAATCGCAGCGAACGCCTCACGTAATCACCAGTATGGGACGGTGAGTTGCTCCGCTCCTGCCTGCCTTGTGTACGCGGCCCGTAATTCGTTAACTATTTTGGCTTATAATTTAAAAACTAAGCCTCGGAAAAAATTTTGGCAAAGGAAAAATCGTCTTAGAATAGTGTCAAGTATATGACATTGTAAGGATAGAAGGTTGTTTTGAATCACCCTGTAGGTTAAAAAAATGACATCATTACTACGTCTTCATTTGGTAATATGACGTTCGCGACCTCAAATGACAAATTATTGACGTCAAATAGACGACAACTTACTACCTACGAAGGGTGTCTGTTAGACTTGATAACTTATTGTTGCTCCGTTACTATAATATCGATAATACTTTGTGTATCATATCAACGAGATAGAGAAATAGCACGATTGTCAATCCTTGTTTGACATTATTTTGTTAATGCAATTTACAAAAAAAAAACAAATACAAAAGTTATTTATTTATTAATTAGAATATAATAGTATTAAAAATAAATAGCATTAAAAATATATTGATATTAATATATATTTTCGTACAATAATATAAAACCAGATATAACAAAACAAATTATTTTATAGAAATATAAAACATGATTAGTAATAGAAAAAGTAAACAATAACTTATTCTGAAATAAAATTGTATACAAAATTTTAATATAAACATTAGTATAGATTTATAATTAAATTCTTTATACGAATATATAAAATGTAATATATATCATGTATTCTATTTTTATATATTTTTATATATTATATTTTTATTTTTAATTTACATACGTATATAGATAAATTATATATACAGGATGTCCTAGACCACCCGCAGGGGTGTCCGGTTTTGCTAATAAAATACCAACAATTTTTTTATAATACAGATATAAAAATAAAAGCAAAATATGAAATATATATATAAAATAAACTTTTTTATTCCCAAAATTAGATATCAGTTTCACTAAAAAAATATTTAAAAATAATTATTTTTAAAAAAACGTTTTCTCTCTTTGCTATAAATCAAGTTTACAAAAAATTTTATTTAAGAACTTTTTTATTTAACTTGTACATTTTTTAATTTTTTCATGTTATCCATCGATCTTTTTTAAGAACATGTCTTCATAATGAAAACATAAAAAAACTTCTTTAAAATGAATAAGGCTGGAATAAAATGTTGATTTTTTAAACTTTCTCAATCTTTTTATATCATCCACTCTTTATTTTAAGGACATGTCTTTGTAATGAAAACATGACTTCCTCAAAATGAAAGATTGATATATAAGATTCATTTTAGATTAAATTGTTATATATACAGGGTGACCCATTTTAACTTAGGCAGCCAAATAACTCGAAAAATAAGCACACTACGAAAAAATGTTTAGAATCAAAATTTTATCATTTCGAGGGGGACGTACAATGACGTTAAAATGAGCCCCCCACCCCTTCCCCTGGGCGGTGAGGGGGGGCAAGTTTGAAATCTTAAATGGGAACCCCTATTTTTTATTGCATATTCGGAATCTTTGGCTAAAAACACATACAATTTGTCTGAAACATTTTTCTCGATTCATGATAAATGGCGCTGTAATCGACGAAATTCAATTTCTTCGATTTCTCTTACTGAGAACCCATGCTTACGATTCTGCAATAAATTAACAATAAAAATACCACGTTTTCATTGTTAATACTCGAAATTAGTCTTAAAACAAACTTCTCCATAGCCAAAACTGCGAGCAATCTAGGGTCATTATTATTATGAAGTCTATTCCTTCGCCTTTCGCGATGAAGTGGATTATTACGAGATCTCCTTTCAATGTTTATAATTTGTTGATCAGTAGGATGGCGGCGATTTGGGAATCGCTCCGCATAAGTACGGGCAGTAAGTCTGTAATTTCTACCACATTCGCCAAAGGTTATAAGAATATCGACTACTTCTGTAGGCGTATAATTTGCCATTTTACCAGAATTTTATCAGAGTACAAATGTTAAAAAAATACATAAACACTTGTGACTTTGGCACTAAATGGACAAAATTTTGGAGGGATACTTAGAGGAACTCCATCAGATGGAAAGTCCAAAATGTCTCGGTACTTTGCACCATTCAAGTTGCCTAAAGGGCAGGTTACGCTAAAAGCAGTTTCTTGAGAAGTAATTAATGAGTAATAAAAAATAATGAGAAGTTTGTTTTAAGACTAATTTCGAGTATTAACAATGAAAACGTGGTATTTTTATTGTTAATTTATTGCAGAATCGTAAGCATGGGTTCTCAGTAAGAGAAATCGAAGAAATTGAATTTCGTCGATTACAGCGCCATCTATCATGAATCGAGAAAAATGTTTCAGACAAATTGTATGTGTTTTTAGCCAAAGATTCCGAATATGCAATAAAAAATAGGGGTTCCCATTTAAGATTTCAAACTTGCCCCCCCTCACCGCCCAGGGGAAGGGGTGGGGGGGCTCATTTTAACGTCATTGTACGTCCCCCTCGAAATGACAAAATTTTGATTCTAAACATTTTTTCGTAGTGTGCTTATTTTTCGAGTTATTTGGCTGCCTAAGTTAAAATGGGTCACCCTGTATATGTTATCCTGCAATAAATAAAGAAATCGCTAACAGCCCTGTCTGGGCTGTTAGCGATTTCACACGCGTGGAGGTAATTAGGAATAAAGATTGCCCCCTTGGTAGTTATGGTGACGTAATATTAGTTAATGATAAAGACTGCCCGCTTGATATTAATGGTAAAGACTGCCCGCGTAATATTAATGGTAAAGACTGCCTGCGTAATATTAATGGTAAAGACTGCCCGCCGCTCGTTAGCGATGGGTCTTTTTATTATCTTCCTTTGGTTTCCTGGGAAGGGATCGTTTAGCGACAAGACTATGTGTCGTGTCGCTTGATTTTGGCAAGATCCGGATGCAAGCTAAGGAGTTCTAAGTAAGACTTCTTTGCTTGCATTTTCGCAATTTCTTTATTCCTTTTTACTTTGCTTTTAAGTAGGACTTCTACGTTGCATTTTCGCAATGTCCTTTTTCCGCTTGTCCTGATTTCCGCGTTTTCGCAATGAAATGATTGCACGGTCGCTCGAGCTTCGCTCGTGACTCGCGTTGTCAGCGCTTCGCTCGGTCAACACTTGTAACGTGATCTGTATTCGCGTTACACGTTGAGCAATGCCTTATTGTATAAAATAAAATATTTTTCTAAAATAATATATATCTATTAATTCGTGTATAACCTTTTCGGGCTATAACACTATATATTACAGTTTATAATAAAATCTTATATACAATTTATTATAATAATATTTATAATAATATTTATTTTAATATTTCAGAGTAAGTTATTGTTTATGTTAAATTAAGTTACTGTTTAGTTTTTCTACTACTTATCATGTTTTATATTTCTATAAAATAATTTATTTTGTTATATGTTATGGTTTTATATTATTGTACAAAAATATATATATTAATATCAATATATTTTTAATGCTATTTATTATTCACTTATATTATAATTAATACCCAGACAGCACAAAACATCCTCAGGATCATCCTGAATATGTCCAGGACGGTTCAGGACATTTGTAGGATATTTTAAGATATTATTATAAATATATTTATAAAAGTTTAATATGCATACATAATTATTTTTAGTTGTGTCGGCTATTTTATATAATTTAGAAATCTTAAGTATTATAATAAGTATTAATGTCCTATAAATGTCCACTGGATAACCCCTGGATGTCTGTAGGATATATCTGTCCTGTCTATTATATTGGATGTCTTTTGGATTTCCAGAGGACATATACATGTGCAATTAATTATTAACGTTAATTTCGTTTAATATTAATAATTGAATTTGATGCGCACATTTTCATATATCGAAAATTATTATTTATTTAATATTTCATGAGAAATGTTACTGTTCGCAACATTCCAAAAACTTTACAAACAATAGTATTCAACCGCTAGTTCGTTTGTTTACCGCTATGCGACACGCGAACTCGTATTTGAGATTTGGTCATGAGAATTATATAAAGCTTGCAAAGAGCAACTGACAGGAAATTACAAATGTAATTATTTTCTATCAGTTCAATTTCTGATGCAATCCCAACATAGGGAATTCAGATACTGGATTGTTTAGAAAATATTACACAACTCAAACCCGGGAGCCAAACCTAAAATATTCATGTACAGCATGAAAGCCTCAAATATTAAAGAACGGTGAACTATTTTTAATATTAGATTTTTAATATTGGCAGTAAATAACAAAACTGTTGTGCCTCCGGAGAGGCACGGTAGTTGGGATCGTTTGCCGGAAGGAATTTGGGAATTCGGGCTCCGCCTGAGAACTTTATTTAAATAATTCGGACACTTTCCACATTAAATAAATAGATTAATATCAGATTTATTTGTGGTTTGGTTTATTTACAATGTTCCCGCACTTTCGCTCGCGTCGCGTATCACGATAACGGTTATCTTAACGTGCGCGTGTCTAGAATCGAGTTTCGGTCTCGAGACTCGCCTCTCGCTTCTTCGTGTATATTTCTGCCGACTGCGTGGCTATTTAATATTAAAATAATTATTGATATTCGTTTTGACACTCGCGGTTGCTAGAGATATTACTCGCGTAAAGGAATAAAGATTGCCCGCGTAATATTAATTAATGATCAAGACTGCCCGCGTAATATTTATGGTAAAGACTGCCCGCCGTTCGTTAGCGGTGGGCCTTTTTATTAACTCCCCTTGGCTTCCCGGGAGGGGGTCGTTTAGCGACAAGGCTGTGTGTCATGTCGCTTGATTTTGGCAATCTCCGGATGCAAGCTAAGAAGTTCTAAGTAGGACTTCTTTGCTTGCACTTTCGCAATTTCTTTATTCCTTTTTATTTCGCTTTTAAGTAGGACTTCTACGTTGCATTTTCGCAATGTCCTTCTTCCGCTTGCCCTGATTTCCGCGTTTTCGCAATGAAATGATTGCACGGTCGCTCGGGCTTAGCGCGTGGCTCGCGTTGTCAGCGCTTTGTTCGGTCAACGCTCGTAACGTGATCTGTGCTTGCGTTACACGTTGAGCAATCATATAAAATAATATGTATTTAGAATAATATATTTAATAATTCGTGTATAGCCTGTTCGGGCTATAACATCCCTCCCCCGTAAGAAAAAGAAAAACGGAAGTGTAAAAGTGACGTTTTTCGCAAAACAAAATTTCTTCTTATTCTAATATACAATATTTTTCCCGTATATAATATGAATATAATCGTTTCTTATTTTAATTTTCTATAAATTGTTTCAATTTATTTGTATGCATGCGAACCGCTTTTCTTCCTTTCTTAATTGTATAATTCACGTCTGAATTTTTTTCAATTATTACGTACGGTCCGGTCCATAAGGATTCAAGTTTCTTAGATCGTCCGCGTCGGAGCGTCTCGTCGTATACTAATACTTTGTCGCCGACTTTAAATTTGATTTCACTAGTACTTTTGTCGTACTGTTTTTTGGCTTTAATTTTTTCTTCTTTAATATGCTCTTTTGCGAGCTGACTCGTTGCCCTTAATCTTTCTTTCAATTCTTGCGCGTAATCGTCGTAATTGTATGTCGGTTTAGGCGGTCTCGTCAGTGACGTAGGTAGATCCGCTTGGTGCCCGTACACTAATTCGAAGGGTGTATACCCCGTAGCTGTATGCGGCGTCGTGTTATACGTAAACATTGCGAACGGTATCCATTCGTCCCAGTCTGTCTGGTCTTCGTTTATGTAGTGTCTTAAATATTCCGCTAATGTTCGATGCGATCGTTCTAACGCGCCATTACTTTCCGGATGATAGGCAGTTGTCTGTATTTTATTTATTTTTAGTAATTTACATGTATTTTTAAATATTTCGCTGAGGAAATTTGTGCCTTGATCTGTTAAAATTTTTTCCGGTATTCCGTGTTCAAGTACAATTTTTGTAACAAATTCCTTGCTAACCGTGTTCGCTTCTTGATTTGGAATCGGTATCGCTTTGCTGAATTTCGTTAAATTGTCTTGGAATGTTAAGAGATATTTATTTCCGTTTGTTGTAACTGTTAACGGTCCTACAATATCTAACGCGCATTTTTCAAAAGGTTTAGTAGGCGTATCCGTAATTATTAACGGTACTTTATCTTTTCGCGATAGTTTGTTTTTCTGGCACAATTCGCATTTTGCAATGTATTTTTCTACATCTTTCGTTATTCCTGGCCAATTATAATTTAGGCGGATTCTTTTAACCGTTCGTTCAACTCCTTGATGTCCTCCTGTAGGTGCATCATGATATTCATATAATATCTGTTTCTTGTCTTCCTCTGTGTATATTTTTTCTTCGTCGGAGTTTATTTCCTCTTCTATTGCGAAGATCTCTCGTTCTTCCTCTTCTGTTTCATGCGCTTCTCTTGTTACATTGCGGCTCAGTGCATCGGCGTTCGCGTTCGCTCGTCCGGCTTTATGGATGATTTCATAATCATATTCTTCGAGTTTTAATCTCCATCGGATTAATCTCGATCCGGGATCGTTCACATTAAATAACCAGATTAATGGTTTGTGATCGGTTACGATTTTGAATTTCGTACCATATACGTATGGCCTAAAATGTTTTACAGCCCATACAATCGCTAATAATTCTTTCTCGGTTGTATTGTAATTCTGCTCCGCCCGCGATAAAACTCTGCTGGCGTAAGCAATTGGTCGGTCATTACCTACTTTTCCTTGTGACAATACTGCTCCGATTGCATAGTCGGAAGCATCAGTGGTCACTATGAATTCTTGATTGAAATCTGGATATATTAGCACTGGCGCCGTCATTAATTTTTCTTTTAATATTTCAAAAGCATTTTGCTGTTCCATTGTCCACTCGAATTTTTCCGTTTTCTTTGTTAATTTCGTTAGTGGCTTGGCTATTTTTGAAAAATCTTCTATGAATTTTCTGTAGTATCCGGCTAGTCCTATGAAAGATTTTATATCTTTTACTTTCTTCGGCGTCGGAAATTCTTTTATCGCGGTTAGCTTTGACGGGTCCGGAGATATTCCATTCTCCGAAATAATGTGACCTAGATAAATTACTTCTTTGCGCAAAAACTCGCATTTATCTGGTTGCAATTTTAGATTATTTTCTCGGAGTCTCTGTAGTACTTCCTTGAGTCTTCTATTGTGGTCCTCTAGGCTCGATCCGTATATGACGATGTCGTCTAAATAAACTAGACATTTAAGTCCTTGCATTCCTGTTAAAATTGAATTCATCAATCTCTGGAATGTTGCTGGCGCATTTTTCAATCCAAACGGCATTCTATTAAATTCATAGTGTCCGTAGGGCGTTGAAAAAGCTGTCTTTTGTTTATCTCGCTCAGCCATCGGTATCTGGTGATATCCTGACGCTAAGTCTAGTGTAGTAAAATATTTAGCGTTTCCTAGCTGGTCCAGTATATCGGTGATATTGGGCAGTGGAAATGAATCGCCTATTGTTAAATCGTTTAGCTTCCGAAAATCTACTACTACTCGGAGCTTAGGTTTTCCGGATGCGTCGGCCTTTTTTGGTACCACCAATAAGGGTGCGTTCCATTGAACGCGCTTGTTCTGATTATGCCATTTTCTAGCATTTCTTGCACTTGTTTATTTACTTCCGTCTTGTGCTTCTCGGGAAGACGATACGGTCTCGTGTTCACCGGCGGGATGTCGGCGCGCGTGTTTATCTCGTGCTCTATCGTCGCGGTGCACGTCAGTGGTTCTCCGTCCAACTGAAATGTATCGTAATATTCTTCGCATATCCGTAGGAGTGCCTGTTTTTCTTCCGTATTTAAATGTTGCGTGCGTAGTAGTTGTCATATTTGTCCGTGTCTCGAGTTAGTATACTTAAAATTTTTTCTTGTTTCCACCGTATGTATTTTAGACTCGATCTCGCGTTCTATGTTTTCGAGGGTGACGTTCGGCGTCTGTATCTCGACTTCCATATCGGTTGTATTTATAATACTAACGGGACACGTGTAATCTTTAGGTTCTACTAAGCAGTTTCCAAGGTAAATTCCCGGGGCTGTTTCCTCTGCTTGTACTATTCCTATCCGATTTTGCTTTGTTATCGCTTTTACGATGGTTTCGCTGCGCGGTTTTAGAATTGTTTTGTTAAACGTATGGAATCTTAGCACGGCGTCTCCTATTTTTAATTGATTTTGATTATAATCACAGGATACCGAATGTTGTCGAAGGAAATCGATTCCTATTATTCCTTCATATTCTATCGGAATGTCGTCTCTTACAACGTAAAATGCATGTTTTACCTTGTGATTGTCCATTTTAATAGTGGCGTACATTTTTCCGATGGTATGTATTTTATGTCCGGTTATGCCTGTGAGCGCGATTTTATCCTCGTGTATCAATGCGTTGTCCTTTAAATGTTTCAATTTTATTAGTGAGATGGTCGATCCTGAATCGTACAACATCTGTATTTTTTCGTTTTTCACTTGTCGCATTGGTAATGTTATTAGCAATAAGTCCGTCTTTTTCTTCGCACGTGGCATATCTTTAATATGCGTAACGCGATACTCAGATGCAGGTCGCGGTTGTCTCTTTCTCGCTTCCTCCTGCTCGTCTTCGCTGCTGCTACTTGCGCTATCGGCGTTTCTGTTTTGTTGTCGCGGTTTCTTTCGATCGCGTATATTTTCGTCGCGCGTTTTTTGCTGATTTCCGACTTTTAGTTTATTTGTATTGTTTTTCGGTTTTCCTTTTAGACTCCAGCATTCGTCGCGGCTGTGTCCTGTTCTTTTGCAATGCGAGCAGTATTTACTTATTGCGTTTATTCGCGAGGGTTTTTCCGGCTTCGGGAGCGCGTATCGGCTGCTACGGCAATCGCGTCCGAAATGTCCGTTTTTTCCGCATTTAAAGCATTGCGATGTCGGATTTCGACTATTTCGCGAGTAACTAAATTCGGTTTTATTTTTATTAGCAAAACCACTCGTTCTCGCTGTTCCCGGTCTGAGTTTTTCTTCGGCGCTTGCGCCCGTTATCGCTTCTTGGAGCGTCGTATATCGCTGCGCGCGTACGAGCACTTGTAATTCGTCGTGTAACCCGATTTGGAAATTTATTAATGCCTGCGCCTGGATTGTCTGTTGAATCGTGCGTTTGGATGATGCGGAATGCTCTTGTCCCTCGATCATTGAATCGTATAATTTCATCGCTAGTAGATCAACGCGTTGTCCGAAAGCGTACGCAGTTTCATTCGGCTTTTGTTTTAGTGAGTTGAATTCGATCTGTAAATGTGTCGTGCTTTGTTTCGACTGGTAACAAGTCTCGAGTTGCTGCTTTAATTCGTCGAACGTTTGTATATCTCGCGTCTCAAAGTCCTGCATCGCTTTCCCTTTTAATTTTGTAAATAAGATTGCTTGAATTAACGATTCTTCGTCTGCGGGGTTTATGTTCTGAACAGCGTATTTGCACGCGTTTAAAAATTCTTGCAGTTTATGTCGCGAGTTTCCGTCGAACTCGGGGATCATCATTCTCGCTTCCTTTAACGGTAGATAATTCGGGGCGACGCTTCGTCGATTTCTGATATCGCGTCCCGTTCGCCCATATGTCGTTTCAAACGCATTATTATCGTTTTCCCTGTTAATGTCTGTATGACGGGGTAATTGCGCGTCCGCGCTCTCTAATCGCGTTACTCGTATGTTTAACGAATGGATGTCCGCGCGTATTTCATTTAAAATGTGGATTATCTGTGTATAATCTCCTTTTTCTTCGCGGTTTCTCTCGTGGGGCGGTGTGTGATCCGCCTCCACTATATTTCGGTCCATTTGGTGAATGGATCGTCGCATCCTTTCTATTTCCTCGTCTACCGCGCTTTGTGGCAGGTTCGCGGGAGTGTTTTCTCGCGGATTTCGCGATTCGGCCATATTACTTTCTTGTTGGCTATAAATTTCTTCCGGATCGAATAGATCGCTTTCGTAGGAAGTTAATGAAAATTCGCGCCGTAGGGATACTCTACTTGGAGTTCTACTAATATACGGTCGCGTACGTCTAGTCTCGCGTTGAGTGTCGTCAGTGGGGTCAGTCGTATTACGCGGGAATAGGCTTTCGTCAAAATTGTTAAACGGAAATTCGCGTTCTGTGACGACGTTTTCCGGTAACTCGGGCTCGCTTTCGCTCGAGTATTGCGTTTCTAAGTTTTTTCGCGCGTTATAAATATTTTCTCGCGGTGTTAATCTTAATTTAATCGCTCGTCGGGCTGGTTCACTCAGTAACCACGATCGGTTCGCTATCGGTTTCGGTATATTCGAACCTTCCGACATTCACGCAATTAATTATTAAATTTTTTCGGACTTACAATATTATGACGGCTCGCATGATCGCTCGCTGTGTTAGTAGGTTGCTGACGCTGCAGTTCTTCGCTCGGCGGCTGATACGGCTGACGATGCTCGTCGTACGGCGGTCGTTGTCCGGCGTCGGTGCGTTGTCTGTAGAGTTATCGTAGGTCGCGATGCTTGGCGGCTCACGTTTCTGCTACAACTGTTGTGGCGATGCTCGTTCTGTTGTCCGTGCGGTGTCTTCCGTTGATTGTAGTTTCCGTCAGCTTACGTTTTACGTGTGCTGGCGTGCCTGTCCTGTTTACACTCTGGGTGCTTTGCAGGTCTTGGGGAAGGCTTAGCTGCTGCTTCCGTCCGTCAACTTCAATTGAATTGATTGTTGGCGTGCCCGCTTTTTAACACAACCGTGTCTTTTGCAGGTCTTGCTTAGTTCTGGCGATGCCTCGGCAGATCCCACCGCTGCCACCAAATTATGTTGTGCCTCCGGAGAGGCACGGTAGTTGGGATCGTTTGCCGGAAGGAATTTGGGAATTCGGGCTCCGCCTGAGAACTTTATTTAAATAATTCGGATACTTTCCACATTAAATAAATAGATTAATATCAGATTTATTTGTGGTTTGGTTTATTTACAATGTTCCCGCACTTTCGCTCGCGTCGCGTATCACGATAACGGTTATCTTAACGTGCGCGTGTCTAGAATCGAGTTTCGGTCTCGAGACTCGCCTCTCGCTTCTTCGTGTATATTTCTGCCGACTGCGTGGCTATTTAATATTAAAATAATTATTGATATTCGTTTTGACACTCGCGGTTGCTAGAGATATTACTCGCGTAAAGGAATAAAGATTGCCCGCGTAATATTAATTAATGATCAAGACTGCCCGCGTAATATTTATGGTAAAGACTGCCCGCCGTTCGTTAGCGGTGGGCCTTTTTATTAACTCCCCTTGGCTTCCCGGGAGGGGGTCGTTTAGCGACAAGGCTGTGTGTCATGTCGCTTGATTTTGGCAATCTCCGGATGCAAGCTAAGAAGTTCTAAGTAGGACTTCTTTGCTTGCACTTTCGCAATTTCTTTATTCCTTTTTATTTCGCTTTTAAGTAGGACTTCTACGTTGCATTTTCGCAATGTCCTTCTTCCGCTTGCCCTGATTTCCGCGTTTTCGCAATGAAATGATTGCACGGTCGCTCGGGCTTAGCGCGTGGCTCGCGTTGTCAGCGCTTTGTTCGGTCAACGCTCGTAACGTGATCTGTGCTTGCGTTACACGTTGAGCAATCATATAAAATAATATGTATTTAGAATAATATATTTAATAATTCGTGTATAGCCTGTTCGGGCTATAACAAAACATAATTTTAATTTATATTTAAATTTTAAAATTTGCTCCTTGAAACATACGAAAAATATCCCTAACATATCCTATAAAAATCCTTAAGATATTCCACAGGATCTCCCTGGATTCTCCAGAGGTTAATATACGGTTATCATTTACTCTTCCTCAGAACATCCAGAGGAGATCTGAGGATTACAATGGGATATCCTGAGGATATCCTACATGTATGTTCTGGATGCCCTTTGGACGTCCTAAGGACATCCTTGTGCTGTGTCTGGGTATATTATAATAAATACTTATATTACAATTAATAAATAAATAACTTTTATATTTGTTTTTTTTTTTTTGTAAATTGCATTAACGAAATAATATCAAACAAGGATTGACAATCGTGCTATTTCTCTATCCCGTTGATATTATACACGAAGTATCATCGATATTATAGTAACGAAGCAACAAGTTACCAAGCCTAATAGGCACCCTTGTCTTACATCTTGTGTATTTGTTCACTCTGTTATCTATTATTCTACTATTATTATTAATCAACATACAATATTTAATTACACGTATAATTTTAACTATAATTTAAACATATATATGCATATATGTTTATATACAAGTATAAAATTCTCAAAAAATAGGCGCCCGTTAGTCTTGTTGCATTACTGTTTTCTGCCACGAGAGGCCAGAAAGCATTTTCAGATTGTATCTCGATACCTTAGAAAAACAAGGACAGCACGCGATTGTCGCTTCTTATTTAGATTTATCTCTCAATGATCGCATCCGTGTGCTCAACGTATAGATGTGTGCCTTCACTACTACACACATATGCGACGAAAGAAAGACAAAGACGGCGCCAACATCTCTTTTTGTCAAGCGATCTTCTTCTTCTTCTTTTTCTATAGCTGTTTGAGCATTAGGGAAGTCGCCCATATACCATTGTTTCTTATGAATTTTAAAAGATTATATATTTAAATTGAGACCTTTTACAAATGAGTGAAGCAGTTTGTATATCTTGAGATTGTTGGAAAAGGCAATACTAGGGATGTCGATTGAGATAAGTGGGTCTATTCTTTTGATAGAGGAAATGAGTGCGGATGACTTGTCAGTATGGGAGAGGCATTGAAAGAAGGTGTGATTGAGATTTTGACAAGCGTGACCACAGGAGTATTCTGACGATGTTAGCATGTTTTTGTCCAATAGATGTTTACCTGTGGCTGTGTGATGTGATCTGATTCTGGAGATGAGAGTAATAACAGATATAGGAAGTGAGCCATTGATATTTTTATACCAAGGTGTGGAAAGGATGGAGTCACCGTATTCAAGTTTGAGATTAAAATATCTAGAGCCTTTATACTGGCTCTGTAGCCTGAGGGTTTGAGTAGCTTTGTCTTTAGTAAGTTTCTTGAATTTAGAATAAATGTTTGAGTAATGGCATTTACTCATGAGAAGATGATTAGGAAGGTGCAGAGACTCCTTAGCCAGAAGATCGGCCTGTTCGTTGCCATATATGCCCTTATGACTAGGTATCCAAAATAGTTTGACCATGATATTATTAGTTCGGTAATTATACAGAGAGTGTCTAATTTTTAGTATCCAATGGTGAGTTTTACCTGACCAGGCAGAGTTATTCAAGCCAGAGAGGACACTGAGTGAGTCCGTAAATATAGCCAAATTATTGATTTTTCTTACCAAAATTATGTCGAGGGTGTGAGAAATAGCGAGCGTCTCCGCTTCAAAGATTGAACAGTTGTCATTAATCTTGCGCTTAATTTTTAAATTTAAGTCCGGTGAATAAATGGCGTATCCAGCTTTATTGGCCATATCCAGCCTAGATCCATCCGTATAAAATTTAGTAGAAGAAGGAATGTTTGAGTTTGTGAACAGTGTAAACTTATCTTGAATGTTCTGACGGTTAATTAATCCAAACCCCATATCCACATCGACTGGAGGATTGGACTGGTGACTATGATATTTAAACTCCAAGTATCCAGGAAGTTTAAATGTTTCGATCTGATTGAAAAAGTGTTGATGTGTCACGAATGTGTTGATTAATGATTCAAAATTGTATTGTTCATTTGCTGGATCTTAAGCGAAACTATCCCTCCCCCAGCTACTCCCCTATCTACTTCCCCGAACATATCACTCCAGCCATTGAACTTCCGCTTTCCCCACGTTCCTTCTTTTCCTACTATCCTCCTGAACAATTCACCCCCAACTTCCCCGCACCTTTCAGAATCAGATTTCGAGAAAGCTATAGAGGAGTTTCGTAACGAATTACCAGACCTGGAAGCCAATTCGTCCTACCAGGATTAATTAAACCCAGAAAATCTCCCTCCTCTCTCTTCCCCTCCTTCATATCGCATTTTTGTTCTCACTCTCACACATACACATGTATCTTGGTTTTTTAAATTTATCTACTATATTTTAATTAAATCTTCATATTGTATTAACCAGTCAGAACCTAAAATTTAACGATAAAACTTTCCCTCGTCATTCTGACTGATGCCCTCCGTATTAATGTAACACCCGCGAATTAAAACTAACGCACACACACGCGCGCGCGCGCACACACACACACACGTACACACTCACATACTAAGGAAACAACCAATATTATATTTTTATTTTTTATGTATATATATAATCATGTATACCTATCATTAATCTTAAAATGAATAAATTTATACTTTGTTAATTAAAATCAAAGTAACCCTTTATTAATCCCCCACTCGTTTCTAGATAAAGATCGCATTTGATCCCATCCCGCGTAAAAGAGATTAAATTCTCTTACCAAAAAGGGACCGCCGAGCAACTTCCGAAAACAGTGTAATAGCGACTCAGTCGTTTACCTGCTTTGCGGACCTGTCAGTTCGTTCGACCCGATTCCAAACGCCACGAGACGTTTAAACTTCGGGATAATAAAAAATAGTTGTTACGCCCTTCCGTCGACTCATCCTTTTTCGAGTCTGGACGTAACATACTGTTCTTAAATTTTGGGGGCTCGTCCGGGATTGTAATGTGCGATCTTTTGAACTGGAATGAGTAAAGGGACAAGAGGTACAGCTGATAAAGACGAAGTAGAACGAAATTTTCAGCTTGCTCAGGAAATATACAATCGAACAAAATCGAACAAATCAGAAACACATCACACTTCCACTCCTAACAAAACCACTAAAAACATTAATTTTTCATTAGACGAAACTGTAATTGAAAAAGATTTCAAAAAAAAGTTTAGCGAAACAGCCGAATCTCATTTTGCCGATTCCTGCGATAAGACTATTATATCTGAATTTAAAAAATCCGAAAAGAAGAAAGACCCGAACGGTACCAGCGGCAACATGACTCAAAATAATCCTTTCGCTACCTTGAAATACTCGGTCGAAGCCGTCCCTTATTTTGACGGTCAAAATATTCCACTAAATTATTTTATTGAAGGATGTGAAGAAGCGAAATCCATGTTGCCTAGTGAGGCTGAATCAGTTTACTAAAATAATATAAACTAGGATAATAGGTGAGACTCGCCGCACTATACAAGACCAAGATTTTGATAGCGTTTCTCATTTAACTAAATACTTAAAACAAATTTATGGACTTGCAAAAAATGTTTATCAATTATAAGAAGAATTAAGTTGTATATGTCAAAAGAGTGACAAAGATGTAATTAATTATGCAAATAGGGTAAAAATTCTTGGGAAAAGATTTTAGAACAAATTTTAGGCTAAAACCAGAAATCGAGCAACCAGTTTCAAGAAACTTACCAGATGTACAAGCAACTGCAGTCGACGCTATAAGGGTAGAGAGAGAACTCCGAGCAATGACAGATTTACGACAGAGAACAGCAGGTAGACAAAAAACTAACAGCCTAAGGGAAACTTGCCAAATTTATTATAAGGAAGAGCATATAGGTAGTAACTGCAGAAAATATTTACAAACCTCTCAACAAGTTAACAACCAGACTGATTTAGGAACCGCAATATTAATTTGTCAAATTTGTAAAAAACGCGGGCATGGAGCAGAGAAGTATCTTTTCCGTAATCCACAAATCCACCGACCGGTAAACGTAGTTCAAGGAAGAATAATAATTTGTCAATTATGCTTAAAATCTCATGATGCAAAATCCTGCCGACAGAATAATATAACAAATAACAACAAAATCTCGGTAACTTGCCAATGGTGCGAAAGACCCGGTCATTCTGCAAACAAAATGAACAACGTTATACGGAAAACAAAGCTCGTGTAACTTGTCAAATCTGCAACAATTTCAGACACATTGCTAAAGATTGTCAATCAAAACTAAATCAGCATACAGGATCCAGGAATTCTTTATTCTGCCGCTATTGCAAGGAGCAAGGTCATCTTCTCGAAAATTGTCAATTACGCCGTGCTAGTAACTTTCGGAAAAAGAAAATAATCAGGGAAACTACAACGACCCCTCGACGTCGGGTGCACAACAGGGGTCCGAACGAGAGCCGCGCCCATCCAAAACTCAGATAGCCAAATAGACAAGGACAGAACCACCATAAGGCCTGTCACTGTAAACCTTGACAAACATAGTCGCGTGCCTACCGTTCAAATCAATATCGACAACTTAGGTACTCGTATAATCTTTATGCTAGACATGGGATCTGGACCAAATATAATCAAAAAAAATCTCATCCCTGAAGAAATAAATATTAATTATACTAATATTCTCAAGTTGAACAGCATAAATAATTATCTGGTATACATCTTAGGTGAAATTACATTAACTCTTTTCGAAATACTAGTTATATTTCATACTGTGTCTAACGATTTTCCAATTTCACAATCCGGCATATTAGGAAATGATTTCTTTAAACAAACGTCATCGAAAATAGATTACGCACAAGGGCACTTGGATGTCTCCGGAACCAACATACCTTTCTTATCACCTGAAGCCATTATAGTAGCTCCGCGATCCGAATCATTATTTTATGTGAGTATAGAAAATCCAGAAATACAAATAGACTACATACCAAGATTAAAAATAGCATATGAAATTTATTTGGGAGATACCATCGTGGAAAATGTTTCTGGAAAAGCATATTTAAATGTTATCAGTACTTTAGATGAAGAGGCAGAAGTACATGTTCCGATCTTGCGCTTAAAACCATTGAGCGAATTATTAGATGATCATGATTCAAAGACCGAGCTCTGAATAAAGAAAAAGAAGAAACCACTTACGGAACATCTATACATAATGAATACGATTATGAAAATTATATGAATATTGAAAATGAAAATGAAAATGAAAATGAAAATGAAGAAAATATTATTATCCAAGAAATCAACTATGTGAAGACAAAGAAAAAACTTTAAATGAAGAAGAAAATAAAAATAAGAATAAAATAAAAAATGAAGACACGAGATAAAAATTAAAAATCAGAGGAAAAATGAAAAATTAAATAATTCAAAAATCCTTGGAGAGGGAAATTACCAAATCTCTCCTGAAAATCCAATGAATCCAACCATTCCTAGAGGGGGAAGTTATCAAACCTCTGGTAAAAATTTAATTAAATTAAAATTCCTCGAAGAGAGAAATTATCAATCTTCTTAAGAAGGGAATAATTCTAGGATTTCGGAGGGAAATTTCCAAACTTTGTCAGAAAATCCTAGTTCCGTCGATTGCGAGGAGAAAAATTATCAAACCTCACTATGTATTTCGACACAACCTTATCCCAAAAAGGGGAGAAGTTCTTTATCCTCCCTGGATATCAAATTTCCTAAGGTTGGATTGTTACGTCCAGACTCGAGGAAGGATGAGTCGACGGAAGGGCGCAACAACTATTTTTTATTTTCCCGAAGTTAAACGTCTCGTCGCGTTCGGAATCGGGTCGAACGAACTGATAGGTCCGCAAAGCAGGTAAACGACCGTTCGGATCGCTATTACGCTGTTTATTCAGACGTTCGCTCGGTGGTCCCTTTTCGGTCAGGGAATTTAATCCCTTTTACGCGGGATGGGACCTAGTGCGATCTTCGTACTGGGAACGAGAGAGGGGTTAAGAAATGTTCAATTAATAAAAAATATAATTTTATTCATTATAAAAATAAAAGTTCGAATACATGATATATAATATATATGTAGGAAGTGATTACATTTATCGTGTGAGTGTGAGTGGTTGTGTGTGGTTGTGCTTATCGCTCCGCGGGTGTTACAATGGTACGGAGGGCATCAGTCAGAATGACGAGGGAAAGTCTCTATCGTTAAATTTTAGGTTCTGACTGGTTAATACAATGTAAAGGTTTAATAATAAATAATTAAAAAATAAAAACATGTGTGTGTAGGTGTGAGAGTGAGTAAGAGGATGCGGTATGAAGGAGGGAGAGAGAGAGAAGGGGGAATTTTTAGTTTTGGTTAATCCTGGTAAGATGAATCGGCTTCCAGGTCGGGCAATTCGTTGCAAAATTCTTCTATCGCTTGCTCGAATTCCGACTCTGAAAGGTGCGGGGAAGTTGGGGGTGAATTGTTTAGGAGGACAGTAGATAGAGAGGAGAAGGAACGAGGGGAAAGCGGAGGTTCAGTGACTTCGGGGAAGTAGATTGGGGAGTAGCTGGGGGAGGGGTAGTTAGGCAAGGGGGGAAGAATAGGTCTAACAGATACTGTTGTTGAATTGTTATTGTGAGTAGCGCAGAATCTGCATTTTACCGGCGTTCGAGTCCTCCGACTCCTGCGAATGACCGTTTGGCTTGGGATGCCGGATCTGGTTTTCACTATGAAAACCAGCGTTAATATAATATAACGTAATGCGTTATGTCTTACGAGGGTTAATAGCGCAAATTGAATTGGATGAATGTGACTTATTTTTTGTTTCGTAGGTGAAGGTGTGGAATTTCTTAATGTGCCGAGTTGCCGGGGTCCAGATTAATCAGGCGATGAGTGCACTGGTATAATTTTTCTAGTAGTTTTCGCGGTGCCACGGCACTTAATGAGACTTATGTTAACTGAAGACACACGCACAGAATTAAGTGAATAAAACAAGTGCTAAGTAAGTGAAGTGGTAAGCAAGTGAGTGAGTGGCCCTTTGGGTCCTCTTTTTATATCTTTTTTTTAGGGGTGTATTCTAATTTCTAAGAATGGGAATCTTCCAAGTCTCCAACGAATTAAAAATTATGCCAGTGCCCTCATTAGGCGGGGTGTTTCTCCTACTTTTCGAATTTTTACCCGTGGCGATCGTCGATTGGTGATCTCGATATCAGTTGGGCATTAGATTTTGTCTTGCGCACGTGATCTGATTAGAAAGGGTCTTACCGTCGTTACTGGATATGTCGTAACAGGAGTTTCATCATTATTGATTTAGTTACGTTTGTCGGATATTTTCTTAGAGGGAATTTTATTATCTTTTCGATATCAATTTATTCTTCCGTTGGAAAATTCTATTTTGAGGGTATTTACTGATTTTGTTTATTTTTAGGCGACTGGCGCGGTTTCGTCACCGGTCTCTCGCGTCTTTCCCATGATTGCTCATAGATATTGATATTGACAAGTGACTAGATGTTTAAAGAAATGCGTGGCGCAAGATGCTCCATTTACTGAACGACTTATTTTTATCACCGATCGATTATCGTTGCCGCAATATTGCGAAAGGAAGGAATCGTGAAGTCGCCAGGACGTAACAGATTATTTAAAGAAGAAAATGATAATGAATTAAAAACCTCTCATGTTACTATAAAAGACCTCCTTGAAGAGGCTCAAAAATATAATTTAAATATTAAAAATTTGAATCTACGAAATATGAAAAATAAAAATAAACCGTCTTCAAAAATCCTTACATCCTTGTTAAATAAATCTCAAGAAATTTTGGAAAATTCATGCAAAAACGCAAAACGAGATATAAAGGAAACCAACAATTTATAAATCGTAATTTACATAATTGTTTAGTAATCTCCGAAGAAAAAGGAAAGAATCGACTCGCCGAAATCATAGAATCATTACGATTAGAACATTTAAATGAAGCAGAGAGAAAAAGCCTTATAAAATTAATAATGGACAGCCAAGATCGATTTCATGTTCCTGGAGAAAAATTAACCACAACTCATGTATTACAACATCGAATACCTACTACAGATGACCAACCAATAAACACTCGTCAGTATCGATTTCCACAAATTCATAAAGAAGAAATAAACAAGCAGGTAGAAGAACTGTTAGAAGGAAGAATCATAAAACACTCACAATCGCCATATAACACGCCTATATGGATCGTGCCTAAGAAAGAAGACTCCAAAGGAAACAAACGATGGAGAATGGTGTTAGATTTTCGTGCTTGAAATGATAAAACCATCGGAGATGCATACCCTCTACCGAATATCATCGATATATTAGATCAATTAGGAGGAGCTCAATATTTCTTAGTATGCGATTTAACATCTGGATTTCACCAAATAAAAATAAACCGCAAAGACAGTCATAAAACAGCTTTACTCCTTTTGGACATTACGAATTTGACCGAATGCCGTTCGGTCTAAAAAATGCTGCGGCTACTTTCCAGCGCCTGATGGACTTAGTATTAACTGGGTTACAAGGCAAAGAATTATTCGTTTATATGGACGATATCGCTATCTATGCAACGTCTTTAGAAGAACACGAAAGAAAATACAACGCTTTAATGGAACATCTCCGAGAATCTAACTTAAAACTACAACCAGACAAATGTGAATTTTAAAAAACAGAAGTAACTTATCTGGGACACGTAATCAGTAAGGACGGAATAAAACCAGATCCAAAAAAATTAGAAGCAATACAACAATTTCCAAGACCTAAAACACCTAAAAACATCAAACAATTTTTAGGACTTGCAGGATATTACAGACGCTTTATACCGAATTTTTCCAAATTTTAACAAATTTATTAAAAAACGACAACCGCGAGTGGTCCTCCGTGTAGGAAGAATCTTTCGAGATTTTAAAACAAAAACTATGCGAAGAATCAGTACTACAATATCCAGATTTTTCCATTTAACCATTTATTAACGACTGATGCATCAGGAATGGCCGTTGGAGGAATATTATTACAAGGAGAGATAAGTAAAGACCAACCGATAGCATACGCCTCTCGAACCTTAACAGATAATGAATTAAAATACAATACTTACGAAAAAGAAGCACTGGCTATTGTATATTGCGTTAAACATTTTCGACCATATTTATACGGAAGAAAATTCATTTTAGTAACAGATCATAAACCTTTGATGTGGTTTAAAAACGCACAAGATGCAAATATGCGAATACTCCGTTGGAGATTAAAATTAGCAAAATACGATTATGAGGTTGTATACAAAGCAGGAAAAATAACCGTAAATGCAAATGCATTATCTAGAAATCCTGTAGACTTCAAAGAAATAGATTGTAACATTATAAAAAACAAGAAACTCTTTTAAATCCAGACAATCCTAAAGATGCACAATTAATTGCTGAACTATTAGAAAAATCCGATAGCGAAGAAAAAGTAGAAGACGACGACGACTTCCATTTATATCTTTCCGATATCAAAAAAACCGAAAAAATAATATTTGAAAGCGATTTATTACATAACAATAACGATACTCTTCCATTTACACTAACAGAATTAAATGAACCAGATCATTTATCAATTACCGAAAGAGCTTTAATACATGATCTTCCTAAACAAAATAAAATTCAAACAAGAAGCCAAACTGCAAAACAAAATATTGAACAAAATAAAATAACCGACGAATTGCATAGCGATGGAGAAGAGATCAAAGAGACTGAAAAAAGAAACGATCCGCCTGATAAGGATTCTGACAGTGAAAAGGAAGACGAAGAAAAAGAAAATGAGGAAGATATTATTAGCCAAAATTTAAAGTCGAGAAAAAGAAAACCCGCATTTATTGAAAATAGAATAATTTATGGTAACGTTATAGATTCTCGAGAATTATTATTTTTACGAAAAGATAACATGAGATACTTCGTCGACACTCAGGGAACACCTTTAGATTCAGGCTCACAAAAACTTTTCGAACGAAAAGAGCTTCCAAACCTAGGATTTCTTGTCTTAGGAAAAGCTAAGGCCATAAAACATAAAAATCATTATCATCTGGCTTTACCCATCAGCAAGGAACAACGAGAAGGCCCTACGACTACCCTTAACCAAATTGTTAAAATCTTAACAGACTTACGAAATATAACCGAAGATTTCAAGTTAGAAACATTTAGTATCGTAAAAACCGAGTTTATTAATAATGTCCCATGAAATGACGTTAAATCACATATACAATCAATATTCACCGACATTCCTACTAAAGTTATTATTTGCCACGGACTAATTAAATATCCACCGAAAGACTTACGTTCCGTTATAATCAGTGAAATGCATTACTTACCAACGGGAAGACACCGGCGAGTCGCAAAAACTTATAACCGAATAAAACATAATTATTACTGGGAAAACTTAAAAGCAGATGTTCAACGGTATATACAACAATGTTTACAATGTCAATTGAAAAAACTTGTCCGAGTAAAAACAAAACAACCTATGATAATTACAGATACACCAGGATCTTCCTTTGATGAAGTAGCTATATATCGTAGGCCCTTTACCTAAAATCGAAAGAGGAAACGAATATATTCTAACATTACAAGATCAATTAACTAAATTTTGCATGGGAATACCATTACCGAATCAAACTTCTGAAACCATCACAGAAGCTTTCGTAGATCGATTTATTTGCGTACTTGGAGCACCAAAAGCAATATTAACGGATCAAGGAAGAAATTTTCTTAGCGACCTAATAAAGAAAATTGCAAAATTATTTAAAATTCGTAAATTTCGCACAACAGCCTTCCATCCTCAATCAAACGGATCATTAGAAAAATCATATCACGCATTAGGCGAATATTTAAAACAATATGAAAATGAACAAAAACAATGGGATAGATGGATTAGCCTTGCTATGTTTAATTATAATACGAGTGTACATGAAGCAACAAAGCATACTCCATATGCGCTGGTTTTTGGAAAAATAGCACGTATTCCATCGAACGAACTTCTACCTCCTGGGGATAAATTAGCAAATTACGACGAATATTTAATAAATCTTGTTACTCAACTTCACGCTATTCAGGGAAACCCACGCGATAATGTAATTCAAACCAAAGTTAGATCAAAAAATTATTACGATAGAAAAATCAATCCGCAAACTTTTAAACCGGGAGATCAGATATTTATATTAAAGGGTCCAAAACCAGGTAAATTCGGAAATCAATATACTGGGCCTCACAAAGTTCTAGAAATCTTTAATAAAAATAACGTTAAAATTAGAATAAAGAAAAATAGCCGAATTGTACATCTTAACCGCTTACGAATTTCGTATATTAGACCTACCAATAAAAAATAATTACCAAAAAAATAATTATGTAAACTTTCAGATAGACCACAACATTAAGCGACTAATTGCGATACTGATAGTGCTAATAAAATTTTATCAAACTCTTGGAATCATAGGGTATGACTGCGGGTCTTCTTCAGCAAATCTAACGACATTATCTTTATTAACAATCGAAGAGTGCGACATTCCATCGCAAAATGTTAAACGCGAACAAGTATATATACAATTACTCCAAATTAACAAATTCGAATCCGTGAAAGTAATACAGTGTAAAGTTGAAATTGATTGATTAATTAAAAAATGTGGAATGTTCTCTCACACCATAGATGTATATAACGGAAAATATTCATACATAGAAGAAATACCCCGCGATATATGCAAAAAAATGCACGATTATGGTAGTTATCAAATAGCAAATACTTACATAACTGGTTTAAAATCAATTCAACCCACAACACGTCCAATAACACTCGCTGGCAGTGTGGACAACGACGGAGGCTGTATCGGAGCAGCATATTCCGATCCTTATGGAACATGGACAGACGTAATAGTACTCGCAAGCGTAAGAATTACACTACAAGATTATATCGCAGACGTAAAAATAAACACTAATCGCAGCTCAGGTCGGGTGTAACATATAAATTTGGCTCCACATATTGCACAGACGTAGAGAGGAGATACATATTGGGATCCAATACCTGCAAACTTTATAATTTCGGAACACTATTCGAGGGATACGCATACAAAATAGTTGATAAAGATAAAGATCATCCGCAAACAGTTTACTCTTTAACCACACAAGACAATATTCGCACTGACTAGCAAAGGAAAATACAGTACATGTGGATATTCATTAATAACAACGGAGCATCCTAAACTACTAATTTTCGAGACCGTACGCGGTACCACTGTCTTTAAAAAGCAATCTGGAATCTCAAATCTCGATATCTTTACCTATAGAATTTTAAATTCATATACGTAGAGAAACACGTCCGCACTCAAATAAACGAACTTTATTAAAATTTATTACTACACCAATGTAATTTAGAAAAGCGAAACGCATAACGCATTAGCAATAGCTACTCAAGCACATGATATTTTCGCATATCATCTAATGAAAGGACCTGGATATATGGCTCTTTTACAGGAGAAGTGATTCATATAGTCAAATGCGTATCAGTGGATGTAAAACTAGCAAGAACAAAAGAATGTTACGATCAATTACCAGTAATCCGGGAAAATCGAACACATTTTTTAACTCCCCAAACTCATATATTATTACAACATGGAACACAAACTGCATGCAATCCATTTGCACCTTGCCATGTACAATACTTCTTAGGAGATTCATGGTACAAATTTATACCTAATCCGGTAGATACCTTACCACCAACCATTATGAAACAATTAATCAAGTCTACTTGGAAGTCTACATCAACCCAGGGTCACTAGCCACTAGTGGCATATATTCGGAAGGAGGGTTAAGAGATCTTAGAGATCATATAATGTTCCCGGCCGAGCGACCATCAGTACTCAATACAAGAGGAGTAATGGGAAGATCCACCTCTCTATAGGGAGGCTCCCTTTCCAATTTATTGGATGAAGCATCAATTGAAAAAATAGCCGCTTCCGCTTGGAAAAAATTTTGGAATAAGTTCCTATTTTTTGGCAATATCAGCGCTGGACTACTCGGCATATATCTAACTGCAAGAGTTTCCAAGTTAATATTAGACACAGATGTGCATGATTATGCCTTACATACCGTGTACGGATGGTCAATATATTTACTTGGATCGATCTGGGATTCTCTTACAAATCTTTTATTACATCTGGAAAGACGGAGGCGATCCGAAAGACCACCACCACCACCACCGCCAAGCGCACCGCAGGAAAACAATAAAGCAATAAAACTCACCAAAAAAGAAGGCCATGGAAATGAATGCGGTATATCTTCTGCTACGACCCGAAGAAAACTCTACCTATACGCTAGAGATAAGATAATAAAAAAGGGGAGGGGAACTTTTTTTGTAATAATAATAATAATAGTAATATAGTAATAATAATGATAATAATAATAATTATTATTATTATATTAATATATATAAAAAGGAAAAAAAGGAGAGGACAAGAAAATATTCGATCATTAAACGTCTACCCTCCTCTTCCTCAACCTTAATCAGTGGATCCCTCTTAAAATCTTTCCAACTATACCAAATAACTAATTTTTAGAAAATGGAAGTCAAGAACATCAACACCCACGAGTTAATTCGCGGACGACTGGAAGTACGGATAACTCGCGCAGAGTCCCCATTACTCTTCTGGGTCTAACTGAAAAACGGAGAGAGAGACCTAGTAGAACTCATCGAAGAGCTCAACTTTCGGATGGACCGATGAAGTCACTACCTCCAATGTTGACCCGAAGACTTGAGAGAAAATGAACCATGCGCCATTCGAATAAAAAACATTTGGCAACGCGGTCTCATTATAAAAATGAACACAGCGATGTTTATGATGAAAATCTCTCTGCGGGACTGGGGCATGATAGTCTGCAGACCGATGGGCCAAGTATACTTCCTGGAAGATCGATTCCGAGAATTGCCATGGCAGAGCATCAAATGCGGCTTGGCGCTTGGGTCCCGTAGTAAGCAGAGCTACGAAATGGCCCGAAAAAACGCGACTGCTATGCAAGATTCTTGGAGATCGCCAAAAGGGGTAGATGCGATTATCCATCCTCTGGGTGAAAGAGAAGCCATGGTGAAACTGGTCTAGTTTCCACCGAAGTCGTCAATCCGATTCCACTGAAAGTAGAATAGAAGCGAGAAAAATTGATATTTCAGTAGAGCCAACTTAACTTTTGCTTGTGAATGTAAATAAACATAATCCTTGACAATCTTTTTGTTAATTTTCCGTTTTGATGATTAATACGAACAAACGATAACTGTTACGAACATCGATATATAGATTATATATTGATGGTTATAAAATAATGAAAAATAAAAGTTGGCACCATTTAGTCTCAACCGTTTCCACCGACTAAATTTCGTGTCAATTCGCTGCCACACACGCGCGCGCGCACACACACGCACACGCACACACACGACACACACACACACACAATAAGAAACCTACAAATTGATGGTTTATTCGGATAGAGCTGCCTTTTGCAATATGATGTTACCGGAGAGCATTAGAATATCTGTCATCGACAAAAAGTAATTCAAATTTGAATCAAAATGAGGAGGAAGAATTGATTAATGATAATAAATAGCAGATTTTATTAGAGGATCGTATAAAAGTTTATAATAATTTGGCATTGTTAAATATATATGTTATCCTGCAACAGTGCTCGGATTTAGTTGCACATTTCGACTCGATTCCGTGGCTCACGCCTATTGCCCCCACTCACCGCTCGTAAGTTAGCGACGAGTCGCCAGATACGCGTAACTAAGGAGCGCGACGTTTTGTCTCAGGAGCGTTCATATGTAAGAACGCCCAAATATAATAATAAGACAATATTTTTTAAATGCACCGCAAAAATTCTCAAAATTCTGAAAGTTTTTCTTCAATATTTTATATTTCATTGATATAAAATATTGAAGAAAAACTTTTAATTATAGAGAAGTATTGTCTTATTATTATATTTGGGCATTCTTATATGCGGACGCTCCTGAGACAAAGCATCACGCTTCACGCTCCTTAGTTACGCGTATCTGGCGACTCGTCGCTAACGCACGAGCGATGAATGAGGGGGCAATAGGCGTGAACCACGGAATCGGGCCGAAATGTGCAACTAAATCCGAGCACTGTCCTGCAATAAATAGAAAAATGATGACTGAGTATCATTTGAACATGTCTCGATTGGACACAATGGATTGCGATTTATAGGTGAAAAATCCTAAATACCGGTCACTACTAGAGTCCTAGATTATAATCTAGGATTCTGGTCACTACCTACCAATCGTGCCACACGTTTTATAAGTAATAAAACTTTATATATATGTTTCCATGTATATTTTTGTTGACATTAATATATATAACACAAAGAACGCAATCAAAGTTGAAACAATTGCATAAATCTGAAAGTAGCAGATCTTATCACGAAGAAATGTATACAGGGTGTCCCAAAGCACCCTTGACAACGCTCGTGAGCAAGTAGAGCACAGTAAACTGAACAGAAAAGTCCTATAACATTTTTTTCTATAACGCTTAATAAAGGAGTTATTATTGAGTAAAGTCTGATCAATCAGCGCTGACTTTTAGCCGAACGCACGTCAGTGAGCCGCCCGTCTGTAGCATGCGTCGCCGTAGCGACGAAACGCTCACGCACACTACCAGGCGCGCGTGATGTAGCACGGATATGAATCAAATGACCAACAGTATCGAAAAGTGGATGTAGCACGGATATGAACCATATGGAGATTTGATCGACAGTATCGAAAAGTGGATGTGGGTAAGTATGTCCAATTTTTAAAAGTGGATGCACGGCGCTGCTTTACGGCCTTGAAAAAGCGTCCCACGAAAATCGCCGGCATTGCCTCTCTCAGGCTTCTCTCTGGTAATACCCTTGCCGAAAATGTTAAAAAATAATCCGAATCAATTAGAATTTTTGCACCGAAAATACGGTATTAAAACCGATTTAAAATAATCAAATCGATTTTAGTACGCTTTAGACTGATTAATGTTGGTTGATATACATCCACCTTAATCCAAAATTATACGTTTTCATAAGTTATAATTAAATCGGCTTTAATGCGATGTAAATCTGTCGGAGGACAACAAAAATAATTCGGATTAGAAATAATCCGCGAAAGCGATATTAAAACTGATTATAATTCGTTCGGAATTAAATTCGATTTCTTTTTAATCCGGGTGCGGATTGAACCGATTAAAACCGATTAAAACGGATTATGTTTTAATCGGTTTTAATCGAACAATTTCGGTAGGGACGGGCTTAACAGGTATAGAAGGGCATTGCTACCACTTTGTCTATGGTGGGACAAAGATTGTGAGTGTCTTATAAGAATTAGAAGGGCTGTCCTAATCAAATTTAAATTCTCCAAATCGAGAGAAGATTTCTTGGAATATAAAAAAGTAGAGGCAAGAGCAAGAGTTGGTCTGAAAAAATGTAAAAAAGATAATTTTATAAATTTTTGCAATGATTTATGTAAAGACTCAAATTCTTCATACATTTGGAGGAAGATTAATGTTTTAAGAATTGTTTTGATTTTTCAGAAACTGCTAATAAAACTGTTCTAGAAGTAATTGCGAAACAAGTCGACTTTTTGTTTCCATCATGGACCGCTATTATGCCCGTATCAGACTACGCATTGAAAATTGAAGATTAAAGATTGGAATTTGACTAATCAGAACAAAAGGAATTAAAATTTCTTTGTTCTGATTTATCAAATTTCAATCTTGAATCTCAATTTTCAATGCGTAGTCTGAGCTTTAGATCTTTAAATCTTTCCTTAGGTGAGATTGATAATAATTCTTTCTTTGGCATCCTCTTTACGAAAGAGGAGTTTCAGATGGCAATAGGACAGGTCGATCAAGTCCAGGCATTGATGGTATAGATTATTTCATCACATCAAAACTTCCAAAATCGACCAAAAATATTCTTCTAGATTTATATAATAGGTTTATCTTCTGGCTTACCCGGAGGAATGGAAAGAAAACTTGGTTTTTTCATTCCTAAAGATGAATCAAGAAATAAACTCAAGCTTATCTCCTTATCCGCTTGTTTGTGTAAAGTAAAGGGAAGAATGATATGTAATACTCAATTGGTGGTATGAAGTAAATACACACGCTCTTCCGGATTCGTAATTTGGGTTCAGACAAAGTAAGTCCTGCAGATAATTTTTTAATATTATGCTCGAATATTCTTTTGGCCAAAAATCGTAAACATTTTACGACAGCGGCATTCCTACCCTCACAGCATATCAACATCCCAATAAGGTTCCAGTCATTTTAAATTGTAAGATAGTAACATTCCACGGAGATTAATAAACCTGCCAATTAACTCCCAGCAACATGAAAATGTTCGCCCAAATTCATCCCATTAACATTCCAGAGACTTGCGCGTAACGTTGTATTAATATTCATACAACATGCCAGAAACTTTCTAATATTATTTTCAATAAGGAACCCTTGCAAAAAAATATTATGTTAGCAAAAACCGATTAAATACTATTGGTTTTTAGTAGCTTTCAATCGTTTCTTTCATAATAATTTAGTAGTTCAAACTTTTTTCTTCTTTAATATGGAATCTCGCAAAAAATTCATAAAATTAAATAAAACGAGCTATTTATTAGTGTATTTTTGGGAATATTGAAAAAATATATATATATATATATATATATATATATATATATATATATATATATATTTTTTAGATATGGATGATTTAAACTTTTTCAGACATTTATCTGCCTGATCTAAGAAACAATCAGTCCAATATCTGAATTCCCTGTGTTGGGATCGTATCAGACAAATTAAACTGATAAAAATAGTGATTATACCTGTAACCTTACTAGACGCTCTTTGCAAGCTTGATATAATCATCATGATTAAAATCTAAATACGGGATAGATAACGCAACGCGCGCCGCATAGCGGTAAACGAACGAAGTAGCGATTACCGAATACTGTTTTTTGTAATATTTTTGGAATGTTGCTGTAACATTTGAAATATTACAATTACATATTCCAATAATGTCTCAATAATATTATATTGCAACTTGCAAGATTGTAATATTACTGCAATGTAATCGTAATGTTCTGCGCTGTATGGGAACGTATATAGTTAAATTTTCAAATTTTTCTTAATTGCGATTTGCGAGACAACTATCTTAATTCATATATGTACATATAAAGACGCTCTTTTTATATTCTTTATATTTTTAAAAATATAAATTAAATTATTTAAACGTTAATTATTCTAATTAAACTGTAAATGTTTTTTGTTCTTTATATTTTAAAAAATATATATAAATTAAACTATTTAAACGTTTATTATTAAAAAACTATAAATGCTTTGAGTTTCATTTAAAAAAAACAGATTCTCAAACAAGCCAAAGAATCTGTAATGACAAACATGTCTGTCATCTATTATAATTTCCTGTTGGAAATGTATATAATAGAAATACAATGCATAAGTACAAAGTTTATTTAGTATGGATGCAACATGTTGATAAAAAAATATAATATTTATGATTGTGCATTTTGTAACATTTGGCCATACACATTTATGGGCACTTATTTTCTTTTCATTACATATGTTATACGGCTGTCACTATTAGTTAATTTTTATAAAATGAAAAATGAAATTATTAAAATATTATAATTGTTATTTCATTGTTATCCAAATTGAAAATTTGCAAAAATATATAGACTAGCTTATACACACACACATGTTTCAATAAATAACATATATATTTTTATTGTAAATTTTAGTAACGCTGAAATTGTGTGGAACATGTTAAGGCACACAGTACCATGCATATAATTTTCTTACATATGTAAATTAACATAATCGTAAATTGCAAAAGTATGTATACATATACAAGGTGTCCGGTAAAGATTATGCCAACGCTCGTAAGAGAATAGAGCACAGTAAACTGGACAGAAAAGTCCTGTACATTTAAAGTCCTAACATTTTTTTCTGTAATGCTTAATAAAGGAGATATTAAGTAAAGTCTGGTCAATCGGCGCCAATTTTTAGCCGGACGCATGTCGGTGAGCCGCCCGCCTGGTAGTGTGCGTCGCCGTAGCGACGGAGCGCTCACGCACACTACCAGGCGCGCGGCTAAAAATCGGAGCTGATTGGCAGACTTTATTCAATAATAACTTCTTTATTAATTGTTATAGAAAAAATGTTACAGGATTTTTCTGTTCAGTTTACTGTGTTCTTGGCACAATCTTTACCGGACACCCTGTATATAAAGATAATTTTTTTCTTTTAAATATATATAAATATATATATACCCATACAGCACTGAAGCTTGCAACAACATTGTTGCAACATTGTAATATTGCATATTGCAGTTTAATGTTGTAGAAATATTGCAAAGACATTATTTTACAATATAACTTTAGCAATGTTACAGCAACATTCCGAAAATATTACAAAAAAAGTATTCAATAATCGCTAGTTCATTCGTTTACCACTTGCGGCGCATGTTGCGCTATCTATTCCGCATTTAATTTTTAATCATGATGATTATATAAAGTTTACAAACAGCGGCTAGTAAGATTAAAAAGATATAATAACTATTTTTGTTAATTTAAGTCGTATGATATGATCCTAATACAGGGGCTCAGACATTGGACTAAGAATTCTTTTAATAGTTTCCATTCTTATATAAAATCAAAAATTTGATAATAATTTTCTAATATGTAAAAGATACTTCAGATTTTAATAAATAAATTTTGGGATTATATAAAAACAAGAGAGATGTGAAAAAACTCGTTGTATACGTAAATTCACCACAATCTTTTTGCATCCGGATATCTGAATATTTCGGATACAAAGAAATTGTGAATTTACACAATTGCAAATTGAGTTTTTTCTATTTTCTCTTAGATATTCTCTGTCACTGAAGGAAGTCGAATGTGTACTGAAAAATTTACATTTTATAATTTCGTTATTATTATAATACAGAAAAACTATATACACGCTAGATCCTGAGTCTTATAGGCCTAATTTCTTATTATTTTTTTCATATGTTAAGGATATTATATCGATAAATATACATAACGCATTATTGCATATATATTATATTGTTATGTTGCTGCAATATTATATTGCAATATTTCCGTAGGCGGACATTTTACTGTTGCTGCAATATCATAACAACGTTGCAGCAACATTTCGCAATGTTTCTGGAATGTTGCAATCTTGCAGAAAAATGTTGCTGCAATGTTATTGCAATCTTGCGGTGCAGTATGGGTATATATATACAGTATATTGCAGATCTTTAAATGGACGTTTTCTTATTTAGTAACATCAGTTTGAAGAAGCGAGAATTAATAGGCTTGTGTGCACATTACACATGTATATGCACACATAATATGCTCAGAGAAGGAAATTTTATATACATATATATATATATATATATATATATATATATATATATATATATATATATAGGGTGTCCTAAAACTATCGCATTTCCTCTTAATGGCAAATTCCCTAGAATATTTCAAGACAAAAATCCTAATACAAAAATATCGAGACTATAATAGTTCTCAAACGGGAAGCGATTATATTTCACGAATGACAAGGCTGAAATTTCGCGCGCTTATTTCATGGCTGGCTTACTTCTACTTACCCTAATGTACGCAAACATTAATGTACGCATATTTTACTCTCAAATACAATTAATCGAAACGCAGATTTTGAATTTTGAAGTTGAAGCGGACAAAGTTATATATAAGAAGATTAGTCCGGATCTACAATAGGTGTAAGCCCTAAGACTTAAGAAATTGACTAATCACAGTCGAGTACTCTCCTCATATTTGATTGTGATTGGTCAATTTCTTAAGGCTAAAGACTTATTACACCTATTGTAGATCCAGACTTAAGTCATAAGCCCCTTATTACTCATAATGCAATGCAAAGAATCACGATGTGTGAGCCAATAACAGTCTACCTTATTTATCTCTTTTCAATAGCGACTGCTCACATATCGATTTTTTGCATTGCATTATGAGTAATCGGGGCTCATAACTTAATCTTCTTATATATTATAACCTTAGCGGACAAAATATCCTACTAGCGTCATGTAATGGCCGGCGTCATTATTTTATCACCGTTCAGTATAGGGCCCGTTCCGCTTAACCGCAACGATCACGATATCATTTCATCTTTGTTATTCATTGAAAATAAAACAAAAATAGATGCGAGCATTGCGATCGTTAAGTGGAACGCGCCCATAGGAGTGTCAGAGAGCCGTGGGCACGACGAAATAATAGATACTTTTATGGTAACATTGATCGACCACTTTGACAGCTGAAATTGAAACATGTCAAATTTTTACTAGAATCATTTTTTAGATGCTTTTAGTTCTTGCATCCATTATTCGTAAAAAGAATATGCTAATGCAATGCGTAGAGAAGCGGGAAAACATATAATGACAATGCTATTGTAAATTTATACAATATCATAAAAAGAGCGCCCCATTCATCGAGTATTTTTTTCACTTGTTATTTCGCCGTGCCTGAACGCGCGAAATCTCGGTCCTGTCATTCGTAAAATATAATAGTTTCCCGTTTAAAAACTATTATAGCCTCGACATTTTTGTATTAAGATTTTCGTCTTGAAATGTTCTAAGGAATCTGCCATTAAGAGGAAGTATAGTAGTTTAGGATGCTCTATATATATATATATATATATATATATATATATATATATATATATATATATATATATATATATATATATATTATTGCCCAATATATTGTAATTTAAAAGCACCTTCTCTTGTTACTTTCTATGTCAACAAATACTGCTCATTTACGATTGCCCATTGTCACATTATTATCAGGAAACCTCTCGAGTTTAAAATGAAAGTAAATTATGATAAATATAAATTTATATATTATGAATAGAGAGTACTCTGCGTTGATACCACTGCTT
>NW_027223324.1:6744209-6817438 GCF_030449975.1 Polyergus mexicanus
AGCAGTGGTATCAACGCAGAGTACTCCTCTCTGGAGGTAACGGTACGGTTCTCGCAATGATTCGACTGGCGCGGCCTTTTAGTCCGCGCTTTTCGATCGGAGAGGGACTCGCGGACGCGCGCGAGACGGCAACGTCACAATATATATATATATATATATATATATGCTTACAATTATATATTTAATTTTAAATAAATAATAAAGTTTATTCTTATTCAGAATGACAATATTTCTGTAAAAGAAATTTCCTTTGGACATATACCTCTTCATAGTTGTTACGTCGAACCCGCAAGAATTAAACTTTTGGAATACTTGAATCAAATATTGCCACAACAAGTGTCTCCAAGCTCAAAGTGGTTGAGTGTACCGAATGAGTCTTATGAATGGTTCAGTGCATTTCCAAAGTCAAGTCTAGCAGAATATTATGCAAATTATTTGCTAGTCCCCGTATTATTTTCAGAAACTTTACGCTTTATTCCAAACGACGCAGTGACGATTGAGATAGCGCCGCATGATATTCTACAATACATTCTTAATGATTCTTTAGATACCACAGTGACAAATGTCGCTTTATACAAATTCTCTCACAAATCGAATATTGAAATATTTTTACACGGAATTGGAAAACTTTATAATGCAGGATTACAGCTGCAAATCGCAAATTTATATCCAGAAGTTAAGTATCCTGTAAGTCGTGGTACACCGATGATTGTCTCATCTTATAAGGTAAATTCTACTTAATGTAACACAAGATTTTTCAGTCATATTCGCTATAGAAAAATAGTGAAATTTTAGAAGCAGAAAATTAAATTGTATTATTTTTAACGACAGTAAAAGAAACGCTATGTAATATTTTATATATTGTTTAATTAATGATATTTATTGTAGATGGGATCATTCCAAAGATTGGTATACGTACCGTTATATCGGGCTAAGAACAATTGACAAAGGAGAAGTAATTGTTACTATTAATGTGTTAGAGGAAGATTTTATACATATGACTGGACATGTTAATAATGGAAAAAATTTATTACCGGCTACAGGATATCTTTTGCTTATATGGAAGATGATCGGCTGGTTAAAGAAACAAGATTATCTCGATATACCAATTATATTTGAAGATGTCAATTTTCTACGCTCTACAATATTATCAAAACAAAACTCAGTCGATTTAATTCTTATGATACAAAAGGTAACTTGTACAATTAAATTAATCTTGCAAACTAGATATACAAAAAATGAAAATTTTTTGCATAAAATACAAATGAGAGGTAAGATTATATAATATATAAATTAAGAAAAGATTTGTATCCAATAAATAAATTATTAGAGCAATCTGTCAATAGTATGACCGTAGATTTGAGCAGGTAGATTTGAGGATTTACCCATCAATGTTATACGTGATATATATATATATATATATATATAATATATATATATATATATATATCATAAACAAAAAACGATGACAGTTTTTATCAATTTATATGTATATATATCATAAACCAAAACGAAAACAGTTTTTATCAATTTGTAATATAAAATATAACATAAAGAGAACAAAACTATATATATATACATTTATTACTCTCTATTGTACGTATACCAAAAAATGATCATACCTTGCCAATATGCTTTCCAGCAGCCATATATCTAAACGCAGCTTCTATTTCATCTTTTTCAAAGACTTTTCTGCACAATGGTTTGATAGCTCCTTCCTTTAAACCTTCTATTAGTTTATTCGACAATATTATCTTACTTTCTGGTCTGTCATAAAAAGAATTATCCAATATTATACTGTAGAAACTAATGCCTTTTGAGAATGCAAATATTTCTAAAGGACTATTGAAAATCATATCAAACTTTCCAACTTCGAGGAAACGACCTCCCTTTGCTAAGCAACGGATGGATGCTTGCAGTTTTTCTTCAGCTAAAGAATTCAATACGATATCTACTCCGCGACCCTCCGTCTTTTGGATAACTATTTGTTCAAAACTTGTATCTCGAGAGTTTCCGATATGATCCTCGGGAATAGAAGGAAATGTTTTTTTTTATAAAATATTGTTTCTCGATACTTCCAACCGTTGTAAATACTTCGCAACCTTGGTTAAGTGCAAGATTAATTGCTGCTTGACCAATGCCTCCCGTACCAGAATGAATTAATACTTTGTCGCCTTTCTTCATTTTACCTTTCAAATACAAAGCATAATAACAAGTGGTATATACACAAGGAACCGTCGCAGCGTCTTCCATCGTCCACTCGTCAGGTATGATCCAACTGAAATATTTATCAGCTACGCAAATATTTGCAAACCTAAAAATAATGATTTATATTATTTATTATATTAAAGTTACATTTTAAAAAATTTTTTATTTTCAATGATATTCTATATATAGAAAAAAAAACATGCAAAATATAATAATTTTTCATTTTTTTTACTTCATCAAAAGCTTCATTAACTTAAATTTAAAAAAAATGTTAAACAGTTTATTTACTAAAAATATATTAATTAACATCTGTGCGTGACCTATCTTACTATCTTACCCATTTGAACACAATCTCATTATTCGTTGTTCATTTTTATTAAAACCAACAAATTCCATTCCGATTAAAAAGCTATTATTTCGTTTGAAAGATGCAATAGAAGTTGAAATGAGTCTATCACTAGCTATCTTGATATCTCTAAAATTGATAGACGCATAGACTATTCTTATCAAATTTTCTTCGTCATTGTTGATCATAGATATCCTGTTTTGCACCCAACAAAAAGTGCTGAGATTACTTCGCACCTAAAATAAATAAATATAACGATTATTTTAATCCTATTAAAATTACAGTAAATCATTATCTAATTTATAAGTAAAAATATCACAAAACATTATTGCAATTTTTCTTAAATACTGATTCTTTTTGACATACCATTTGAGAAACATAAGAGTAGGATAGATAGGCCGGTTTTGGATCAGTTTTGTGTGAGTGTGAGAGAGAGGGTATCGTTGGGGAGTAAGAGAGAGAGATAGTTTCGGAGCAGCTTGTGGGCGCCCGAGGGATGGAGAGCGGGCTGGGCGGGTGCGTGGGGGGGTAAGTAGGGTGAGAGGGGAAGCGCGGTCGGGGGGAAGCGGTGGGTACGAGTCGCCGAGAGCGCTCGAGAGATGGCGCTCGGGGGGTGGCGCGCCCGACTCGCGACCTCGACGCGACTCGCGCCCCTAGCGCGCGATCCGCCGTCGCGATTCTTTAGGGGGGCGCTTCTAGCGCGCGATCCGCCGTCGCGATTCTTTAGGGGGGCGCTTCTAGCGCGCGATCCGCCGCTTCTAGCGCGCGATCCGCCGTCGCGATTCTTTAGGGGGGCGCTTCTAGCGCGCGATCCGCCGCTTCTAGCGCGCGATCCGCCGTCGCGATTCTTTAGGGGGCGCTTCTAGCGCGCGATCCGCCGCTTCTAGCGCGCGATCCGCCGTCGCGATTCTTTAGGGGGGCGCTTCTAGCGCGCGATCCGCGAGCGGGCGGCGGGCGCCCGGCGTCGAGGGGGCGGGGGATCGTCGGTGGGCGGTCGAGCGGACGGAGGGGCGTCCCTCGTCGCTCTCCTCCTCTCGAGGCGCGCGTTAGCGCGAGCGCGCTCGTCGCGTTTCGGGGCGAGTTTTTTTCGTTTTCCGACGACGTCGCGCGTCCGAGAGCGAGTATCCGGTTCGGTTAATCGGGGGCGCGTCCTCGCTATTTTCCTCGTTATAAAAGGACGCCGCGATGATCTCCAGGTGTTAGTACGTTCGAGGATATTTCGCGGCGCGATGAAGCGCGCGCCGAGCGCTTTAACGAGATTAGCCGGAAGAGCGGTGAACGTTCGAATCGGAAATGTCGAGGATATACGGAATTTGGAGATACCGAATTGTTTGAAGAAAGAACTACGCGAACGTTATATAGAGGATCGTTTGTACTGTATAGAAGAGATCGATTTCACGGAAGAGTTCGTGCGAGAGGCGAGCGAGACGCGATTCGACGAACCTTTCGCGAATGTCGGAGCCGATGGCTATTTGCTCTATCGCAATTGGAGACAGCGATACGGAATTCCGAAATTTTCGTGGGAGGTGAATCACGTCGTGCATTGTTTCTTTAAGTTCGGTTGCCGATTCGAGAACGGAAAGTATTTCGAGGAGAACGAGAGATATTGCGCGTATTGCGCGCGTAGCTCGAGTTTCGCGAAGAGCGTATCGACGCACGTGACGAAAACGGTGTATAGCGAGATGGTGCCCGCTTGCGATCTCGTCGACGAGGTTTTCGACGTGTCGAATAATTGGTGCGCCGGCTGCGAGACGAAAGCTTTGTTCTACATCGAGAATTACGACGAGGAGGAGACGTGGTTTATTTGTAAAAAATCTTGGCGTTCGTTAGACGACGAGTGACGAGATGGAGGCGCGCGATCTTCTCGATAGCGCGCGGGACGTCGCGACGGGGAACGCGTATCGCGCGTGGGCGCGACGGTGCGACGAGTGTCTCGAGTCTCTGCGGGAGAGATGTCGAGGAGAGCGCCGAGGGAGATCGACCGGAGCGATCAATTCTCTTATCGCTCGGATCGTTCGATTAACGGGCGTGAGAGACGATCTGCGTCGACGTTTCGAACGCGTGGGAGGCGGCGTAGAGGAACGCGAGGGATTCTCGTGGTCCGAGATCGAGACGGCTTTCTCTAGACGCGTTTTAACCGGCGCGGTTATTAATTTCGATTATATCGAACCTCGACGATTTCTCGAGGACGCTAGAGATACCGTGCTCGATCGAATACGCGATGTTATGAATGAATATAACGGTGTTAAGGTCAATACCGTATTTGTTGGCGAGTTCGTTTCGGGCGACAAGATCGATGTTAAGACTATTGTCACGAAGAATTATCCGCTTCTACCTCTTTCCGACTCGCGAGAGTGGTACGAGAAGCGAGTGGTCGACGCTACTCTAACCTCGTTGGAAGAATTTCAGGAGCGCGATAGCGGATGGGCGTTATCGCGAATATTCAATTTAACCGTGAACGTGAACAGATACAATCCTATGCACGCGGGATGTCGCGTTAAATTGCCGCGAGAGATCGCGTTGAAGAAAGCGGTGATAAACGTGCAATCTAATGACAATGCGTGTTTCGCATGGGCGGTGGTCGCCGCTCTGTATCCAGCTGAAAAAAACGTGGGTCGGGAATCTTCGTACCCGCATTACACGACGGTGCTGAATCTGAAGGGCGTTAAATTTCCTATGAGTTTGAACAAAATTACTAGATTCGAGCGTATTAACGACATATCTATTAATGTGTATACCGTTCGAGATAAAAAGGAGGGAAAAGACGGTTGTCGCGTTGTTCCTTTGCGTCTCACTGACGGTAAAAAGAACAGACACGTTAATCTGTTGTATTTTGACGATATGACGCGACGAGATGACGCGACGCATTTCGCGTGGATTAAGAATTTGTCGCGACTCGTCGGCTCGCAACTCAGCGGTAGACGACATAAATCGCATATATGCGATCGGTGAGTACTAATTAAAAAAATCGTCGCGCGATGTTGATAATGCGCGAGATTTAAAATGTGCGTTATGTCGCAGGTGCATGCACTATTTTCGAACGAGCGATAAGTTATCGGCTCACAGCGTGGACTGCGGAAGGATGAACGAGTGCGCTATAGTCCTTCCTACCAAAGACGACAAATGGTTAGAGTTTCGTAACTATAGTAGAAAGGAGCGACTTCCATTCGTGGTGTACGCTGATCTCGAATGCGTGCTGAAGAAGAAAGAGGAGAGGAGAACGTCGAATACATCTATCGTTCAGCATCACGAAGTTTATAGCGCCGGATATTACGCGCGATGCGCGCTCGATGGCGTTAGCTCTACTTACAGAGCTTATCGCGGTGAAAATTGCGTATTGTGGTTCGTTAGAGAACTGCACGATCTAGCGCTTCGCGCGAAAACTGTTCTCGATATCGATGCTCCTATGACGAATCTTACATCGGATGAATGGGAGAGATTCGTAAACGCGACGCGCTGCAGCATATGCGAGAAACCGTTCGAATTGGGAGACGCTCGCGTGCGCGATCACTGTCATTTGACTGGACGGTACAGAGGTCCGGCTCATTCGAATTGTAATTTAAATTATAAGGATACTTACGTAATTCCCGTATTCTTTCACAATTTATCGGGTTACGACGCGCATTTTATCATTAAAGATGTAGCTAACGCTTTTCCCGGTAGCGTGGAAATATTGCCGATAACGAAAGAAACGTATATCTCTTTCACGAAGAACGTCGAAGATGCGTGGGACGAGGGATGGTTCGGAAAACGCTTGAAGTTGCGTTTCGTGGATTCTTTCAAATTTTTAAGCGCGAGTCTCGAGAAATTGGCGTCGTATCTAGACAAAAGCGAGTTGAGGATCGCGCGTTCGGAATTTTCCGATCTTAGCGACGCCGATTTCGAGCTTCTCGCGCGAAAGGGTGTATTTCCGTACGAGTATGTCGACGACGTAGATAAATTGTTAGAGACTCGTCTACCGCCGCGCGAGGCTTTTCACAGTTCGCTAACCGGTGACGCGATATCTGAGAACGATTACGCGCGCGCGATAAGAGTCTGGGAGCGATTTCGCGTCGAAACGTTAGGCGATTATAGCGATTTATATTTAAAGACCGACGTTCTTCTATTGGCCGATGTTTTCGAAAATTTTCGTGACGCGTGTATGAGAAGTTATAATTTAGATCCCGCGTATTATTACACGTTACCGGGATACACATGGGACGCTATGTTGAAGTATACGAGTGTGCGATTCGAATTATTAACCGACATTGATATGGTAATGTTCGTGGAGCGTGGAATACGCGGCGGACTAAGTCAATGTTCCAACAGATACGCGCGCGCTAATAACAAATATTTACAATCATACGATTCTTCGGAACCATCGTCGTATCTCATGTACTTCGATATAAATAATTTGTACGGATGGGCGATGTGTCAATCGTTGCCTTACGAAAATTTTCGATGGGTCGATAACGTTACGAGCGTTGACTTAATGTCCGTGACATCGGACTCGCCTATCGGTTATATTCTAGAGGTCGACCTTGCATATCCGTCCGACCTTCACGATTCTCACGCTGACTTGCCATTCTGCCCGACGCGCGATAAGCCGCCCGGAAAACGAGACGAGAAGCTTCTCGCCACACTGTACGATAAGAACCGTTACGTGATATATTATCGCAATTTGCAGCAATGCGTTCGACACGGATTACGCATTACGAAAATACACAGAATATTGCGATTCGCGCAATCTTCATGGTTGCGCGAATACATCGAACTGAATACACGATTACGAATTAACGCGAAAAACGAGTTTGAGAAAAATCTATACAAATTAATGAATAATGCCGTGTTTGGCAAAACTATGGAAAACGTGCGCAATCATTCGAATGTTCGACTCGTGACTCGATGGGACGGGCGATACGGCGCGGAGGCGATGATCGCAAAGCCGAATTTTCACAGTAGAAGCGTTTTCGCGGAGGATCTCGTAGCTGTAGAATTGCGTAAACTCGAGATTAAGTTCAATAAACCAATTTATGTAGGTATGTGTATTCTCGATATATCTAAAATTCGTTTATACGAATTTCACTACGAGTACATGCTACCATTGTATCGAGATAAGTGTAAAATAATGTACACCGATACGGATAGTCTCATTTATCGCGTCGAGTGCGAGGACATATACGAGAATATGAAGCGCGATATCGACAAGTTCGATACGAGCGATTACGCAATGGACAATGCGTATGGAATGCCTCTCGCTAATAAAAAAATACCTGGTGCGATGAAGGATGAGAACGCTGGCGCGATTATGACCGAATTTATTGGACTTAGAGCGAAAATGTACGCGCTGCGAGTCGCCGGTAAAAGCGATACAAAAAGAATCAAGGGTGTTAAGAGCGGCGTTGTCGCGAGAACGATAACGTTTGACGATTACGCGCGCTGTCTTCGACAGGGGATCGAGATGAAGCGCGAGCAGTTTTGTATAAGATCCGAGTTACACAAGATGTATACAGTATCGGAATTGAAAATCGCGCTCAGTCCGCACGATGACAAACGATACACGATATCGGGAACTACGGATACGTTACCGTGGGGACATTATAAAATACCGTTGTAGGGAGCGAAAAAATACTATACGTTTCTTAAAACATTTAAACTTTAGTTAGTAGTTTATTTAGTATAAACATATTTTATAAATAATATATTATCATTGTATTTTCGATATAATTCACGATTGCGTCGAAAAAACATCGATGAACGTTCTACGAATCGTTTCGAAGAACAAATTTGCGCGAATAATATAATTTGAATATAATTTGAATATAATTATTATAATAGATTTTAATAAAATAATAAAAATTAATCGGTTTTATTTATTAGATTTTAATAAAAAATCGTGAAAATGTTCGATCGGTCTTATATATAATAGGTATTAGATATAAAATCTATTATAAATAAGACTGATCGTACATTTTCACGATCTTTCTATTATGCTCTCGGAAGTGTTTTATATAGAATAATGTGAAAAAGATGTTAATGCGAGTTTTAGCGTTATCATAGTGACGTAATAAAGAATGTATACAAAGCGCGAGAAAGAGTACGTATAAAGTTTGAAAGAGAGAACGCAGGATACGGCGGCCGCGTAGCGGTGCGAGAGAGAACTCGTATAGAACGCGAAAAAATGAACTTTTTGTATTTTTGCGATATAAAAGTCGTGGAAACCACCATTCTGTCCAAGTCTTGGCAAATCTCGACTCGATTTGACAAATTCGCATTCTACTTCATTAGCATCGAACATATATTATGCTACATGCTACATGCAAACGAGATAGAATGCGAGAATTTGTCATAAATCGAGTCGAGATTAGCCGCGAATTGGACAGATCGATGATTTCCATGACTCTTTATTATATTCTTGAAAGTGTTATATATAGAGTAACGCGAGAATAAAGCTACCGCGAGAATAAAGTTACCGCGAGATACGATGTTCGCTTAACAATGCGATGAAGAATATATATAAAATATAAAAAAGAGTCCGCATAAAGCGCAAAAGAGAGAACGCAGGATATGGCGGCCGCGTAGCGGCGCGAGAAAGAGTTTATATGGAGCGCAAGAGAGAACTCGTACAAAATTACGATTGTTTTATAATCATACGATTTAAAGATTAATAATGATAATTACTCTATAATCGATTATTTAAACGGTTAATCGATTTTCACAAGTTTTAATTTTAATTGTATTGTGTTATTATTTTTTTCTTTGTTTTATAATTATACGATTATTTTAGTTTTAACATGTCTACAATTTTTTCTAAGATTTTCCTTGTTTTATAATTATACGATTATTTTAGTTTTAACATGTCTACAATTTCGTATAATATATAATATGTATAATATGTATAATATGTAGTTTTATTTAATAAAAATACATTTTTATCATAATACAGCTGTTTTATTTATCCAAGAATTGTGCGATTCGTCCATTCCTAACCATTTCACGTAAATCTTGTCACCCTTTCGACGCAGCACCTTTTCTACGAGATACACGTCGGGATCGCCAACGCGCGACAATTCGTGCTCGTAGAATCCTCCCGCGATCAGCTCGCCGCGCGAATCCTTTAATAGATACGTTACGGGATTAGTCCGTTGTATCTTAGTTATTCGAAAAATCTCTGTAGTCCAGTTGGGTGTGAAGCCTTTCTCGAAAATCGTTTTACTGATGCGTACCGGATCGGCTACTTTAAATTTCGCCGGAGCCGCGATTTTTATATTGCTGTATACAGTATTTAAAAGTTTATCGGCAATTTTTGGAGTTACGTCGACAGGTCTCATATTTATAGTGCGATGTTTTCGCGTGTTATATTCCTCGACGAGTCGTGGTAACTCGTCGATCCACTTGTACGTTCCGTTTAGCGTGAAATACTTCCACATAAAATTTTTGAGCGTACGATTGAATCGTTCGACTATCGACGCTTTCATCACCGAATATGTCGAATAATGATTTACTTCGTGCTTCTTCGTAAAATTTCGCATATCGGCATTGTAAAATTCTTTTCCTTTATCGGTCTGTAGATTTTTTGGACACCTCTTAGAGTCTCGTATTATTTTAGATAACGCTCGAGTAACCTCGTTTGCGCTTTTGCTCTTAAGCGGTACAGCCCATGCGTATTTGCTTAATACGTCGATAACGGTGAGTATGTAGTTGTGGCCTTTGTTGAGTCTCGCGTAAGGACGCATCTCGACCACATCCGCTTGCCATAGGTCGTCGTACCCGCGCACCGCAACGCGACGACGCGAGAAGTTTCTTCTCGCGGGAGCGTGCAATTCCTCGACTAGTCTTCGTTTTTTAACGCTCATAGTTCTTTTTTCTTTCTCTCGAGAATAACGTTGAATTGAATCTCTTTTTCGAGCGGTTCGCCGCTCCCGCTAATCTCTCTTTCGAGCGGTTCGCCGCTCCCGCTAATCTTTCTTTCGAGCGGATCGTCGTTCCCGCTAATCTCTCTTTCGAGCGGTTCGCCGCTCCCGCTAATCTTTCTTTCGAGCGGTTCGCCGCTCCCGCTAATTCTTGCTAGTTCTCTTACTTTTCTTGATAGCTCGTCCGCGTCTCTCTTCAATCGTGACGTTGAATTTTCCAATTCTCGTATCTTCGTCTCGGATTTCACCGCGGAATTCGCCGCGATACGCGATTTTTGACTTAGTTCCCGTATTGCTTTACCTTGATTTAACATTACTTTATAATCACTCGCGTTTCTCGTCGAGGACTCCGCCGCGTTGAGTGATATAGTTTTTTTCGCGACTTCGATTTGATCGCTTAAACCTTTGATTCGTTTATCTAAAACATCGATTCGTTTATCTAGAGCGTTAGCGCTCGTTTCTATTCTCGAAATGGAATTTTCCACAGCGTCTATTCGTTTACTCAGAACGTCATCGCGTGTTTTTATCTCGGAAACGAAACTCTCCGCGACGTCTATTCGTTTACCTAAAGCGCTATCGAGCTGAGCGAGTCTCGTGAATAGTAGAATGACGCCCTGCCCCGCTTCGTTCGCGTCTTTTCTTAATTGCGATGTGATTCCCTCGACGTAGCTTTTGCTTGTCGCATCGGCGTCCTCCTCAGGTTGAGCCAAGCGTTTTATTTTACGCTCTCTCGCGTCGTATTCAATGGAAGAGCTTAGACACAGCGCGTTATCGCGCACGTAACTTCGCAGAGACTCGATAGCCGGACGTAATCTTCCGGTTCTCGCGTCGTAGCCTCGATTTTTTAAAGGCGAGCCAAATTTGCTCACGGACATCGCGAATTCCGCGTACGACTGCGACAGTCATCCACGCGACAGTTCGATTTATACGATCGCTCCTGTTTCGCGAAGCTCCTCGATTATCGATAGAATCTCGTTTTCGTGAGCGTTGTTGCCGGCTCGACGCGAAGCGTCTAATAATCGCAGACGATCCACTAATTCGTTTGGATCGTCCCAATGGACGTAATCGATTTTATTGTCCATGACACGCATAGTCGACGATACGCGACCCGCGCCTGTTTTTTTCGCGCCGCTGTTGTGAATAAGCGGAGCGATAATAAATTTGTATTTATATCCTTTATTTCCTAAGACAGATTTTTTAGCGTCATGATCACGTCTATGAGCGTTCGTTGTTAACAATATACTTCTGTATGTTAATTTATCTTTTTCTGTATATATGAGACTATTAGGAATTTTCATAAAAATTAATTCATACAAACCGGGAGTACCGACATATTTAATCTCATCTATAAATATGGAATCATTCGCGTCTACGTCAAATCGCTTATCGCCGAGCATCGCACCTTTCTCGCCGATGTAAACTCCGTAAACGTGATCAATCTCGTTCGGCGCTTCTCCGCCGAGAAGAGTCCCCATATATTTTCGCCCTAACGGTCCTAGTCGACCGTGCGATATTTCGCGATCTTGAGCAATTCGCGAAATTTGTTTAACGGGTATTTCGGATATCGAGGGCGATTCGAGACTCTCGGATTCGAACGTTTCATATTCTTCGGTTTCGTTTCGCGCGAATGGGTCTCTTTCGACGAAAGATTCGTTTAATGGAGTAGAAACGGCGTTCAATCGTCGTCGAGCGCGTATTCGTTTCGCTTTAGGTTTTTTCCAAACGGGAGTTAGTGCTTCATCTTTCCATTTTTCCTCGACGCTCGTTGAGGGTGAAATGTCGGTTGCGTCTTGTTTTATCATTTCGCGCTTAATTTCATTTCGCTCTATCTCGTCTCGCTCAGCGCGATCAGCGATGCGTCGCAGCGGTTCGACAATCGGTTTGAAACGACTCTCTATCGCGATCTCGCTTTCCATTTTTCCAGTTTTTAATGCTCTGTGTTTTTTACGAATCGATGCGCGCGTTTTAGCTATCTCTTTTGCTGTTTTTTCGCGTTCGCCGATATCCGTCGAGGCCATTGCAACTTCTTCTAACTCGCGAGAGAGCGATTGACGCGTTCGACGTATTCGCGACAACTGATCGTTCTACGGTACAATGAAATCATTAAATCCTCGTCTGTATCTACCAGCGCGGAGCGCGCTATCTTTGTCGATTACTAAGAAACCATATTTATATCGCCAACACGCGCGACATAGCGCGTGAAAATTCTCGTACGACATATCCGTGTTCACGTGATCGTTGTATGCGTGACGTAAATTAGTACCATCTTGTTTAAAAAGAATTAACAGATTAGCGTTATCTCGAATCAAATGCTTCGGTATTTTAGCATACGTCTGGCACAGATAGAAGCAATCGACGTTCGAGTGTCGACCCATAGCGAAATATTCTCTGATAGTATTTTGTTTGTCGCACGCTACATCGTCGAATACGAATATCGAATTCGGGAGAGCTTCGCTGGGTGAAATAACGTCAAAGTTATTAGAAAATGTGAAATAACCTATATCTTCCATCGGTGTTAATAAATTTTCTAAATATTGATATTTAGGCTGCTGCAATGACTTTGAGTAAACATAAACGTTCTCGAAGCGTACACCATGCGGACTCTCCAACAAACTTATTAATGCGTTTGTTTTGCCGCAACTAGAAGGCCCGCAAATAACGCAACGAATAGCGCTCGGTAATAGACGACCGTGTCTACGCGTTTCTTTCGACGGTCGCGTTTTATTATCGAGGTTCGTCACCTTTATCGCGATCGGTTGCCGCACGAAACGCATTCCTCTTGCTGCGCGCGTGCGCGATACACTCGCGTAAGGCAGGGCGAGACTTTTTAATTTATATACGAATAGATTGCCATCAATCGCGCAGTAGCGAATTGCGCGCGGTGAATCGAAATGTTTATCTTACTAATAGATGGCGACGATATTCTCGATTTCACCACCGATCAATTGCGGTATATTCCGAAAATAATTTTACTAAAGCATTTCGGTCGCTACGTAGAACGATTGTGGGAGAAACTGCCTGAATATATAAAAGTGGATCCGGAGGTGCGGCGCTACCGTCGATGTCTAGAGCATTATAATCGCCCTTGGCAACGAACACACATCGACGGTCCGGCGCCGCTTGTTAAAGATTGCGGCGAATGCAATTCGCGAAACAGCAGTACGGTGTGAGTCATGGCGCTGGCTTGTTGAATAGAGCGATAAACGCACTCCCTTTCGAACTACATATACCTGGATATCAATTTTGCGGGCCGGGTACTCGTCTTGCGAAACGACTCGCGCGAGGCGATCGAGGTGTCAATCCTCTGGACGCGGCCTGCCGCGAGCACGATATCGCGTACTCGCGGAGCGGCGAGCTCGCTGATCGACACGTCGCTGACCACGCGCTTGCCAAAAAAGCGCGCGAACGTGTCGCGGCTAAAGACTCGACTCTCGGCGAGAGAGCCGCCGCGGCGGCTGTATGGATGGCTATGAAATCGAAGACAAAACTTGGAATGGGTACAACGAAAATCAAGAGAAAAAAGAACAAAAGAAGAATAATCGCTACGAGAAAAAGAACGCTTCCGATAGCGAAACGCGGCGGCTTTTTACCCCTGCTACCGTTATTAGGAGCTCTCGGTTCTTTGGCCGGAGGAGCGGCGGGAATCGCGAAAGCGGTGAACGATCGCAAAGCAGCGCGACGACAACTGGAAGAGTTGCAGCGTCATGATCGCGCGATGGAAGGTCGCGGTTTATATCTCGCTCCGTACAAACGTGGAAGTGGCGTGTCCTCAACGAGAAGAAGAGCTAAAAAAAAACTTCGCGTAAACAGACGCTAAAGATTCTCCCATCCGTCGGAGCAACAACGAACGAACAATTAAATCGCGCGGCGATACTCTCGCGCGTACCTCATTTTAGAGGTGTGTTTATGCGCAACGCGCTTCCGTCGCAAGCGCGCCGCGATGAGAGCGGCATTGTGAATTTAGACGACGCATCCGGACCGGGTACTCATTGGGTAGCGTATTTTCCGCCTCTCGATTTAAACGACGACGATTACGAATTAGGTTTAACCAATTTTGAAACTTATAATACGATACCGAATATAAATTCTACGAATAATAAATTTTACTTCGATAATAATGACGAGATTATCGCAATTCCAATAGGATCTTACGAATTAAGCGCTATAAACGCGTATCTAAGAGCGGCGATTCGTCATAAACGACGAGCGAGAGAGGAGGAACGAGAACGCGAAAATGAAAAACCGGAAACGAACGATGATGATTACATATATGATGTTGATGACGATTATTTCGAAGACGATGAGAATGGCGATAAAAGTGAAAATTCTATAACGCTTCGCGGTAACGATAACACTATGAGAAGCGAAATTAAATGCGCATATCGAGTAAATTTTACAAAACCCGATAATATCGGTTCGCTCCTGGGTTTCTCGTCTCGTGTATTACAACCGAATAAATGGTACGCATCCGATAAGCCAATAAATATTATGGCCATTAACCTTATTCGAATAGAGTGCAACGTTACAACAGGAGCGTATCATAACGACAAATCCGCGCATACTATACACGAATTCGCGCCTAACGTTCCACCCGGATATAAAGTGTCGGAAATTCCAACGCAGATCATTTACCTTCCGATCATCGCACGGACCATTACCGATATAAACGTGCGTGTTGTGGACCAAAACGGAAAATTGATCGATTTTCGCGGCGAAGAAATTACGATTCGTCTACACGTGCGACGAAAACGGTAGAGAAGCGCGCGATGCTCGTAGTGAATGGATCGAATGCGAGAAACGCACCTATTATCGCTGTCGCGTCACCTCTAAACGCGGAAAAGAGAAGAAAAAAGGGAGGAAGACTAACCGCTGCCAACGAGACTTTTCTGCGCTCTTTGGGTTTTGTCGTGCCGAAAACCGCTTCTTCGTAAAAAGCGGAATGTGCGACATTCTAAGTATCAGTGGGGAGCCAATCTTCGACGATCGCATCGTCAAGATCGAAACTCACACGTACAACCCTTACGCCAATACTACGTTCGGAAATAGCGATGAGATACGAATTCCTATACAACAGCAAGATTTGTATACGTTACCTTGCGACAGTTTTATCTACATTGAGGGCAGACTCGAGTCGAAGGAAACATCGAGCGCGCAAGAGGAAATCGCATCGATAACGAGATTAGTAAACAATTGCGCGGCGTTTATGTTCGAGGAAATTCGCTACGAGCTCGATGGCGTAGAGATCGATCGAAACAGAAACGTTGGAATAACGAGTACGATTAAAAATTACGCGTCGCTGACAGTCGAAAGAAGTAAAATATTAAAAAACGCTGGATGGGACTTATTAGCAACAACTCATTCGTCAATCGGTGATTTTAATTTTTGCGTACCTCTTAACGTACTATTAGGTTTTTGCGAAGATTACAAGCGCGTTGTGATCAACGCGCGACACGAGCTTATTTTAATACGAGCGCGCAACGATAACAATTGCGTTATATCGCGCGAAACGCAAGAACCTAAAATCGTTTTGTTAAAAATACAATGGCGAATGCCTCATATAGTATTGAATGATGTTAATAAATTAAGGTTATTGCGCACGTTAGATAGTGGACGATATTTGAGCGTCGCTTTTCGCTCATGGGATCTTTACGAGTTTCCGCTTCTACAGAACACGACCAAACACTCGTGGGCCGTCAAAGCGGCAACACAACTCGAGAAATCGCGATACGTTATCTTCGCGCTACAATCTGGAAAGAAGAACGTTCTGTCCGAGGAGCCTTCTTTATTCGATAATTGTAAACTAACTAATGTCAAACTGTATCTTAATTCCGATTTTTATCCTTACGATGACATGAATTTAGATTTCGATAAACATAAAATCGCCGTATTATACGATATGTATTCGAAATTTCGAAAAACGTACTACGGATGCGAAAACGACGAAACGCTCTTAAATTTAGATAAATTTTTAATTCACGGCCCACTCGTAGTCATCGACTGTTCTCGACAAAATGAGTCAATTAAAAGCGCCACTGTGGACGTTCGCATAGAGTTCGACTGCAAGGAAAACATCCCCTCTAATACCACAGCTTACTGTCTTATTATTCACGATCGAGTGGTAGAATACAATCCGCTCACTAATGTCGTGCGCAGAATCGTGTAAGCGCAACGATACTCGAAAAAATATGGAGACAGAATAAAACGCTTAGAAAAATCTAGAAAGAAACACTTCGAGTATCGCTAACAACGACGATGGACACACCGATTTTTGTCGATCTTCAAGGTTTCGTAGTTAACGAAAAATTCGTCGTGAAAGAAGTAGCCGTATTAAGAAATGGTGTAGAATTGACGCATCACATCTTTCGCTCGCCGATGTCGTGGGATTTGCTCACGAGAGCGGAAAAATCGCGAGCGTGTTGGTTGATATCGAATCATCATCAGCTAAAGTGGAATGATGGACACACAAATTATGGGTCGATGAAAAAACTCGTTCGAGATGCCATATGTCGAGGATCTAACCCTGATTCGACGGTGCAGATCTATGTCAAAGGTCACGAGAAGAAGAAGTGGTTAATCGAGATCTTAGGAAACGTCGCCGACGATCGCGATATAGCCGTTTCTGTCGAGACTATCGACGCCGATTACGAAGACATCGAACGTCTGGAGACTCTGAACGCTTCGCGGGCCTTTCATTGCGGATACCACGCGAAAAATTGCGCGTTAGAAAACGCGTGTAAATTGCACGATTGGTGGTTCGAGCGACGCGACCGTTTGCGCAATATGAGCGATTGATTTTATATTATATTATATAAATTTAAGTTATATAAATTTAAGTTATATAAATTTAAGTTATAATGTATCAAATTAATTATATATTTTAAATTATAATCTATAAATTTAATCACGAATATGTTATATATTGTTGCAAAATATACGTTATACGAACGAACCGCGTTTTTTCTTTATCGCGGTCGCATCCTTTATCGCGGTCGCGTAACAAATTTAATTATAATAACTGTCCATAGATATTATTTTATCGCGATCGCATAATAAACTTAATTATAGAATATTTTAAATTTTATATATAATTATAATGTATTGAATTAATTATTAAGTATTTCATTCTATATTTAAACTACATTTTTATATATCAAATCTCAAAAATTAAATCTAATAAAACCTTAATTTATAATTATCCATAGATTATCGCGGTTGCATAATAAACTTAAAGTAAAGAGATTTTAAATCTATTTAAATATACTTAATGCGGACACAGATGATTACGAGAGGATACGGAAGAAGAAAAGCGTAAAAAATCAACGTTTCGCTTAATATATAACATTTATTCATAAAAATTATCTTACAAATGCGCTTTATTAACGCTTAAAATTATTCCGCGTCGAACGGTTGCGATTCGGGCTCATAGTTCGCCCATCGTACATTAGTCTGCGATTTACTCTCGTTAACCGTCGCTGGTTCGGCCTCGTTCTCCATTGATCGTAATTCGAGTTCGCCGATCGATCGCGATTCGGGCTCCTCATCGATCCGTGATGCGACGACTCGCCTAATTTCGGGAACGGCGAAATCGCTCTCGCCGCGTCGACGAGCGTCGCGCAATGCGCTGTGAACGCTTTGCGCTTGTGCGAGCATAGTTCTCGTTTTATTTATTAACTCATAGAGCGATTCTCGCGCTGTTTTTACACAGCTTTCTATTTCTTGTCTAAAATACGAAAGTAAAAATTAATAAAAGTAAAAATTAATAAAAGTAAAAATTAATAAAATTTATTATAATTTTTATAACTTATTATAATTTATTATAATTTATTATAATTTCAATTAGATACTTACATTAAACGTGCGATATCTACGTCTTCGTTTAACTGGAAAGCGAGTCTAAACGAATCCGGACTATTATCGATAACACCTTGCGCTTCCACACGCAAATCCGTAGCGAGATCTCCCAGAACATAGGATTTTATCGCGATTAAGTCCCCGTTTACGTTAATATAATCAGCCGCGTTAATGATCTGTTCGATTCGTTCCATATCGAACAGATCACGACCGATTTTAATTCTCGTCACTTCGCGTTCCGTCGTTTCGAGCTTCGTTATCTCGCGAACGAGAATACTTTAACGCTTCTCGAAACGATCTCGCGTTTTATAAAGATCGACGCGCGGGATGTTGCGGTACAATTTATCGATCGCGCCGCGTCTTCCTTCCGCGACCGTTTCGTCGTCGGAAAGGAGATATCTCTACTCGCTCATCGAGTGTCCTTTTTAGAGGACAAATGAACGATAAAAATAGAAATAATAAAAAACATCCGTTAGATAATGCGCATTCCGAATACTCTGCGAACAATAAGATCATCATCGCCGGAAAAAAGTATCTAGGGATATCTAAAAAGGTATCTCTAATTTATCGTTACCGGAAAGAGATATCTCTAATTACCGGAAAGAGATATCTCTAATCGCTCATCGAGTGTCCTTTTTAGGAGACAAACGTAAAAAACATCCGTTAGATAACGCGCATCGTTGAAAGAGATATTTTTAATCGCTCATCGAATGTCCTTCTTAGAGGACAAACGAATAATAAAATGGAAATAACAGAAAACATCCGTTAGATAACGCGTATCGTTGGAAGGGATATCTTTAATCGCTCATCGAATGTCCTTCTTAGAGGACAAACGAACAATAAAATAGAAACAACAAAAGAGGAACTCGAGCGCGTCCGCTAGATAACGCGTATTCCAAACGCTCGACGTCGAAAGAAACGCATTTCCCTCTCCCTCTCCCCACCCACCCGCATTATTCGTCGCCGATAAAAATAGGCGTCTCTCGGAACGCGCGAATCAATCGCGCTCGGTGTCTCTCAACAGTTTATCGCGTCTTCCCCGCTTCGCGCGATGACTAACACGAGGACGGTTCTCACTCTAGCGACAATACTCGTCGCTACGACGGTCGCCGCGCCCTTCGACTCGGAAAAAATCGAGGCGCTTCGTTTTCTGCGCGTATACGGTTTTCTAAAAGACGATGGAGAATCGCTGTCGTCCGATAACGCGACGTCTTTGCGTCGCGCGCTGTCGCTGTTTCAAGAATATTATCAATTATCGGGAAACGGCGCGTTAAACGCCGTTACGCTTCACCTTATGCGTAAACCGCGATGCGGTCTCGCAGATATTCCCGATCGCGCGTATAGCCCGATCGCGCGAAAATGGCCGAAGACGCGTCTCGCGTGGAATTTTCAGATGGCTAGCGAGGAAATCTCGCGAACGGCCGAAACGGCGTTCGCGCTATGGGCGGCGAACTCATCGCTAACTTTCGCACGCGACCCGTTACACCCCGATATATTAATATCGTATCGAACGGGCGCGCACACTTACGCGAATCGTCGAAACGTCGGTATTTGCCCGGCAGCTTTCGACGGTCCGGGAGGAGCCCTAGCTCACGCGTTTTTTCCCTCTGGAACAACCGATTTCACATCGGAGATACACGTCGACGATTCCGAACCGTGGCACGTGTATCTAAACAAAAATCCTCCCGACACGCATCACCTGCTACAAACGCTAACGCACGAGATCGGCCACGCATTGGGTTTACAGCATAGTATGCGCAATGACTCTATAATGTTCCCATATATACCCGACATCGAGAATCAATTTCCAGTTAAGCTGAGCATAGAAGACATTCTCGCTATACAAAATCTGTACGGATCTCACGACGACGGAAATTATCCAACGGCGACTCCCGCGACCACCGCGACGCCCGCGACGACGAGCGTCGCGCCGACCGATCCAGCGCGAGCGGATCTCTGCGCATTGCGACGCGTGGACGCCGCGCTAATAATGAATCATCGATTATATATAGCTAATCGCCGCAACATATGGTCGGTCGACATAACCGAGAAACGTTACGGTAGACCCATGACGCTCACGGATTACGCGACGTTTCTACCGGCGAATTTCACGCGTCTATCCGCCGCGTATAGAAGACCCTCGGGCGATCTCGCTCTATTCGCGAACGATTCGATCTACCTCGCGGAATATCCCAGTCTTAAACTAAAATCGGGTTGGCCGAGATATCTCCACGATATCGGACTTCCCCGAAACGTTAAAATCAACGCGGCGATAAATACGCACACGGGACGAACCTACGCTGTATACGACGATGATAAAGTCGCGGAAATCGACGAGTGTCGCATGATAGTCATTAGACACGCTCCATTAAAAGATATATTTCCCGGAATTCCGTCCGCGATAACGTCGGCCTTCCGATACATCGATGGCAATCTATATTTCTTCGCCAAACGTCAGTTCTACGCCTTCAACGAATTTACAAATACCGTAACCTCGGCGGGTCCTTTCGATCTACACGCGCTCGACATCGAGTGTCCTACGGATGGATTGCTAAGGCAATTGCGCGATCTCCTTAGTCGCGTCTATCGTCTCAGCGACACGATCGAGAAAGAGAGAATCGACGACGAGACCGACTAGAGCGACCCTACCGTTATTTTTTAAAAATAGAATATATAAGAGAAAACGCGCGAAAAGGGAAGAAGCGATCTCTACGCGAGTATATAAAGACCGCTCATCCATTAAGCGCTTCATTATTAACGAAGAACACCGAAGCTAACGCGCGAAAAAGAACAAACGAGAAAGAACGAGCGACGATGTACGCGACAATGGGAGGACAACCGCAACAGCAACACTCATTCGACGATCGATCGAGACTAACCGAACGAGACCGCGAAGATAGCGCGGAATACGCTAAGAAAGCTAAAATGGACAATGGGTAAAACTATCGAACATTTATTCGAATTAATAATTCGCTAACACCGTTTCTCTCATCGCTCATATCTATTTTTTAGACGAGATCGCGATCGAACGCCAAAACACGACGCGGACGTCTCGATCGCGCGACCGCTCAGAATCTTAGGAAGACGCTATCCATTGACCAAAACCGCATATAAACATCTGGAAATTAGCGTTAACGTCAGCCGACCCTCCTTCGTAGAAATCGTCCTCGGAGATTGCCACGGCAAAGAGATCTCGCTAACGCCGGATACGTGGAAGGAACTGCTCGATCTACGACCCACGCTCCTGTCGCACTTTCGCTCCGACGAGCGCGACGAGGCGCGCCCGACGCCAATACACATCGGACAATTGACGCTACGATTCGGCAAACTCAACAATCTCCGAATACTTCGTCTCGAAACGCCTAAAATTCGCCTAGCCGTATCGAAGAACACCGTCGTAAATATATTAAATCTGGAACTTTGCGTCAACCGCATCGTTGCATCTTTAAGCGGTTTAACCACGCGCGTGGACAACAAGCTAATTCGTTTCCTCGACATCGCGGCGGGCGCTCGCGATAAGGCGCTTATTCCCGCGATGATACGCGAGAGCGATAACTTCGACCGCAACGATATAATCGATTGCGAACTGCAGGCTCTGCTCTTCGGAGAATCGTGATACGCTCGCTCGCGTACTCGTATCGTCGTATTATTAATACGTTAAAAAATTTGTAAAAGAAAACAATAAAAACACCTCTCCTCTCTCGCTAGAACGACGACGTCTCTTTATTTCACCACCCTTCGAAGATTCGCCATCGCTAAAGCGACGAGGGACGCCCCTCCGTCCGCTCGACCGCCCACCGACGATCCCCCGCCCCCTCGACGCCGGGCGCCCGCCGCCCGCTCGCGGATCGCGCGCTAGAAGCGCCCCCCTAAAGAATCGCGACGGCGGATCGCGCGCTAGAAGCGGCGGATCGCGCGCTAGAAGCGCCCCCCTAAAGAATCGCGACGGCGGATCGCGCGCTAGAAGCGGCGGATCGCGCGCTAGAAGCGCCCCCCTAAAGAATCGCGACGGCGGATCGCGCGCTAGGGGCGCGAGTCGCGTCGAGGTCGCGAGTCGGGCGCGCCACCCCCCGAGCGCCATCTCTCGAGCGCTCTCGGCGACTCGTACCCATCGCTTCCCCCCGACCGCGCTTCCCCTCTCACCCTACTTACCCCCCCACGCACCCGCCCAGCCTGCTCTCCATCCCTCGGGCGCCCACAAGCTGCTCCGAAACTATCTCTCTCTCTTACTCCCCAACGATACCCTCTCTATCACACTCACACAAAACTGATCCAAAACCGGCCTATCTATCCTACTCATAAGTACTCTGTACGAGTTTCGGTTGTAGTAATGGTAATGGAAAATGCCTATAAGAACCCCAAATGCTACCAGAACGTATAACATTGATGGGTAAATCCAGTTGTAGTTGCTTCATGTATAACGATTCTTGCAATGAAAAAATAGGCGCATCTTTATCTTGAATAAATACACCTCTAGTCATTTTACCACCTGGTTCTTTTCGTAAACAACTTACAAGGCCGATTAGTCCGCAATCGAAGTCCCCTTCTGCGACGATTATAATTCTCGTAATTTCATTTTCTACGTTCATGAATGATTTAAGTCTGTCTATCCATGAGAATTCATAATTGTTTACAAGCACAATCTGCTCATTCCTCTTAATATTGTGTATTTTTCTTAATAATATAATTGTCTTATCGTTGGTGCATTTCTCCAAAATTACTTTTAACCCATACTTATCCAGACATGAGTAATCATAAATAGCATCCAACTCTTCAAATGTTAGAAGAAATCCCTTTGACATTATGACAGATAATAATTGTTCGTATAATTCGTTTTTATTTTTTGTTAAAATTCCAAAACCTATAATCATCAAACAATTTTGATTTTTTGTCAGCTCATCAAATTCTATTGTAGAAATATTGCCAGGCAAGGTGATATCTTTGAATCGCTTATGTGTTGCTATCAGTTTGATATCGGATTGAATTTGTGGTAAATCATCTAGAATTTTATTCACAAATAAACAATTTAAATCCTCCGGCATCACTTGATCGCTATCCTCCACAAATTCGATGATTTTTACGTTTATCATATTGTAACATTCGACCGCAATATGCACCGATATATCCTCTAAAGACATTACATCTAGATCCCGATGAGCAACAAACTTGTACTCTTCAAGAACGGGATGGATTGATCTTTGTTGGCGAGATATAGTTGTAGCGACGACGCCGCTTACTTCAATTCCTCCGGATATCAAAGCATCTAAATGCTTATAATTTTGTACAAGGACTTCTGCAATATGAGACAATAGCGCAATTTTATACATATATTTTTCGGAAAATAATATCGGGCTAAATATTGTGTTTATTTATATTACTGTAACATACGTTTTTCTTCATTTGGAAGCTTCTCAATTTGTTCTATATGAGATTCTGGGTCGATTACTACTTTACGAATTCTGGTTGGTACGAAGAGATTTCTCGAATCCAGTCCTAAAATCATCATCTGTAACATGTTGTGAATAAATATTGTCCAGTTGTCAGTCCAGACAATATGACCATTTTTTCCCCTAATTGACGCGCTTTTTAATCCACAAAATTCGCCAGTATATTGATAACCACGAAGCTTCAATTCTTTATAGATATCTTTCATATTCATCTCCTCTTCATCATTGTCATTTCGATCAATAAATGTAATACATATTTTTTCGTCTTCAATATTAATTGGAATTCGTACTGTTCCAGTAACGACAGCATTGCTTCCTTCCATTATCTCGAATTTGGCACTACCTGTAAGAATATCGATATCAGAGTTTCTTGTAAACGCAGTTAGTGCTAATACTGTATTTACCTGCTCAAATCTACGGTCATACTATTGACAGATTGCTCTAATAATTTATTTATTGGATACAAATCTTTTCTTAATTTATATATTATATAATCTTATCTCTCATTTGTATTTTATGCAAAAAATTTTCATTTTTTGTATATCTAGTTTGCAAGATTAATTTAATTGTACAAGTTACCTTTTGTATCATAAGAATTAAATCGACTGAGTTTTGTTTTGATAATATTGTAGAGCGTAGAAAATTGACATCTTCAAATATAATTGGTATATCGAGATAATCTTGTTTCTTTAACCAGCCGATCATCTTCCATATAAGCAAAAGATATCCTGTAGCCGGTAATAAATTTTTTCCATTATTAACATGTCCAGTCATATGTGTGGCGGCCTACGGCAACCACAAAAATAGCGATAACACAATATTCGCGATATATTATCGTTTCTCGCAAGTGCTCGTCCGTCCGCGCGTAGTGCGAGAGACGCCGCTAGTCGGCGCAAGGCGCTCGAGCAAACACGAAGTTGGAAAGCAGTCCGGCGGGCATATAGCGCGTCCGCGCGTAGTTGCGGGCAGCACCGCTAGGCGGCGCAAGACGCCCGGGCCAACCTGCAAGTAGAAAGCCGCCCAGCCGGAATATAGGGCAGACCCCCTGCAGAGAAAAGACGAAGAAAGTTATAGGCGCCAGACGCCTCACTTTCTAGCGCAAGTCGCTAACGAACTTCATAACGTTGGACAAACGCCACGGCGCCAGTCGCCGCAACGCCGCCAAGACGCCACGGACTAAGAGCGCCAGCACGCTGCCTACAGTGGCAGAAATCGCCCTTCGGCGAAAAACTCGCCCTACGCCGCTCCACTTAACAGCGGCTAAAAGGAGACGAATAGGCGCACGGTCGCCTACATCACACGGCGCTCGCTCGCCTCCAGTCTTAGGCGCACGGTCGCCTATATCACACGGCGCTCGCTCGCCTCCAGGCTTAGGCGCACAGTCGCCTCCATCACACGACGCTCGCTGGGACGAGCCACCAGCTCCAGGAGCGCCGCTACCAGGGAGAAAGAAGACCGAGGCCCGGTTACTGACACTATTCGGCGCCAGCCCGCCAAAATCCACCACCGTGCAGGGCACCAAGAGGGACCGACCAATCACGCCCGACATTGGTCGCCCACGGAGTACCACGCCTCCGGTTCCGTGGTATCCTCCACCGCTCGTCTCGCCTCTACGACGAACACCTCAGAAACGGGACAGTACCACGCAAACGAACCCCGGCAAAACCGGAATCGACGTAGCAACGCAAACCAAGCGACGAGGAGGAAGAGCACGTAAAGCGCTAATTAACAACAACAACCAAACGCTCAATCGCAACCATAATAAAGAAAATCGTTGGCACGAATGTAAAAGAACAGAATAAAAGTATATTTTTAATGATAAAAACATTCATTTCTCTACCTTCATATAAGATAAGTTGGGTATTATCCTTAAGCGATAGATCTCCTATCCCGTACATACCCACAATATGTATAAAATCTTCCTCTAACACATTAATAGTAACAATTACTTCTCCTTTGTCAATTGTTCTTAGCCCGATATAACGGTACGTATACCAATCTTTGGAATGATCCCATCTACAATAAATATCATTAATTAAACAATATATAAAATATTACATAGCGTTTCTTTTACTGTCGTTAAAAATAATACAATTTAATTTTCTGCTTCTTAAAATTTCACTATTTTTCTATAGCGAATATGACTGAAAAATCTTGTGTTACATTAAGTAGAATTTACCTTATAAGATGAGAAATCATCGGTGTACCACGACTTACAGGATACTTAACTTCTGGATATAAATTTGCGATTTGCAGCTGTAATCCTGCATTATAAAGTTTTCCAATTCCGTGTAAAAATATTTCAATATTCGATTTGTGAGAGAATTTGTATAAAGCGACATTTGTCACTGTGGTATCTAAAGAATCATTAAGAATGTATTGTAGAATATCATGCGGCGCTATCTCAATCGTCACTGCGTCGTTTGGAATAAAGCGTAAAGTTTCTGAAAATAATACGGGGACTAGCAAATAATTTGCATAATATTCTGCTAGACTTGACTTTGGAAATGCACTGAACCATTCATAAGACTCATTCGGTACACTCAACCACTTTGAGCTTGGAGACACTTGTTGTGGCAATATTTGATTCAAGTATTCCAAAAGTTTAATTCTTGCGGGTTCGACGTAACAACTATGAAGAGGTATATGTCCAAAGGAAATTTCTTTTACAGAAATATTGTCATTCTGAATAAGAATAAACTTTATTATTTATTTAAAATTAAATATATAATTGTAAGCATATATATATATTATATATAATTTTTTTTACATGAATTGATTTGTCTCATTATTCTATACATAAAAGTATTACGGTAAGATTATCGAAAACTAAATATTTAACAAGATATTTTATTTTGTATATCAAAATATGTCAGATTACGATATAAAATAACTCAAAAAGTAATTAATGAAAAAATATTTTATTATAGTGTTTTGAAAAGTTCTTGAGATAAGCTATAAAAATATGCAATGAAAAAGGGGGGGTTCCATTTAACATTTTAAAATTACCTCCTGCCCCGTTAAGAGGAGGAGCGGAGGAAATTTTATGTAGTTAGAAAGGCCCCTTGAAAACATGAAACTTTCTCCTAAACAATTTTTTTATTTGACAAATATTTTTAGAGTTATTAGCTTGTAACACTTTACGTAGGCCACTCTGTATGTATTAAATTATATATATATATATATATATATATATATATATATATATATATAATTTAATACTATTTAAGCGTTTTTATACAAACCTGTAGCTTAGCGAGGAATGCTCTTACAGAGGACGTTGGTCCACTCACAACAGAATTACATAAGGTATTGTAACATGCTACATCAATATCCGTTGGACAGAGATTTTTCACAGTTTTGGAATCGAGATTAATTTCGGCCATTAAACCTTCTATTATTTTTGACTTAAGAAATGCTAAGCCGGCATAATACGCTAACATGATCGTTTCTTCAGCCGTCAAGCATCCATCGGCATATCCACAAATCAACTCGTCAATGGAATAATAACCCATTATAATATCAGGAATGAAACCAATACTTGTTAAAAGATCAACTATTCCGATCTGTAATACATATAATTTTTTATTACAACTTTCTAATGTATTTTTCTGTTGAATAAAATCATATTATAAAATATTACAAATTTAGCATTATGTATATAATTATGTATATGGAATAAACTCTTTATGATTTTAGTTATATATTTTACAGTTAATTTTAGCTGTTTATAAAATATTGGTCTTTAAGTATAAGATACTTTGTAAAAAATTAGACAATACAAAAAAGTCCTGCAGCAGATACTATAGACAATATATTTTATTTATAAATATATGTTTGTACCTGTAATCCAATAAGGCCTACAAATAAACTAACTACGTTATTGTTAACTACAATATCTTTGTCTTCATTTGTTAGAATATCTGTCACCGATATACCGTAAGGTCTTAAAATTGTGTCGCATTTCTGGACTGTTTTAATGAATGCTGGAAATTTCATTAAAGCTCGACCTACTAATATTTAAAAAGAATACTCGTATATAATTAAATACATTATTTTATAATTTCGTAATACATAGTCTTAAATAATATTTTTGCTTATTTGATCTAAACATATATAAATAAAAACTCTAGAGAAATTGCTGATCTTTATTTTACACGTTTTTCCTACAGTATTATTACTATATTTTAGTTTAGTTTAATCAAAATTTAGTCATTATACCTAATAAATGTAACTCAAAGGATTACAAAATTCACAAACTGAAGATATTATACGTGTTAACTGTTATAGCCCGAGAAGGCTATATACGAATTATTAGATACTTATTATTTTAGAGAGATATTATTTTATACAATAAGATATTGCTTAACGTGTAACGCGAATACAGATCACGTTACGAACGTTGACCGAACGAAGCGCTGACAACGCGAGCCACGCGCGAAGCCCGAGCGACCGCGCAATCACCCATTACGAAAACGCGGAAACCAAGGCACGCGGAATAAGGATGTTGCGAAAATGCAACGTAGAAGTCCTACCGAAAAGCAGAAAGGAAATTGCGAAAATGCAAGCAAAGAAGTCCTACTTAGAACTCCTTAGCTTGCATCCGGATCTTGCCGCAAAATCGAGCGACACGACACATGGTCTTGTCGCTAAACGATCCCCTCCTGGAAAACCAAGGGGAGACAATAAAAAGACCCATCGCTAACGAGCGGCGGGCAGTCTTTACCATCAATTAATATTACGCGGGCCGTAACGCGAATAGTCGCGAGTAGTCACACTTAGTGAAAATCGTGAAGATCGAGAAGCAAGTCTCGCGACGTAAACCCGACTCCAAACACGCGTCCGCGAGTGTCAGATAACGCGATACGCGACACGAGTAGATGATAGAAACGAGGACGAATTATAATTAAGACCATTTGTAGTGAATAAAAGTTTTATTGAATATAAAAAGTGTCCAGAATTTCGGGTAACCCGCCAGACGTATCCCAGATTCCTAAATCTAAATCCGGCAACGATCCCGAAAATTACCGTGCTTCACCCGAGGCATAACATAACTTTGTTTTATATTTTAACAAATACTTAAGAATATCAACATATGTGTAAATTAAAAATTGTTAAATTTTAATTGCAAACAAACATGTTACATCTTAATAATTGTTATATATTACATTGTAATATATTATTTTTGTGATTTACTTACCTATGTTAAGACATTGAAATCCAATTCCAGAAAATATGAAGCAAACCTGTCTTTTTCTACATAAGTTGCGTTCTATTTTAATTATTGCTTTATCGGATACGTTGGATCCAGTAATTATGTATCCTCTATAGGGATGACCTTTTATATTGTTACTATGAATATGATGTAGGAGAGAAATATATTCTACATCTATCGATCGACTCTGGACCTATAGAGATATCTTATATCGTAATTAATAGCTTATTCTTAAAATTAATTTTTTTTAAATTGATTATATATATATATATATATATCAGGGTGACCCACAATGATCACCCACCTAGTACATAGCATTATTTCTTACCACAAACTGAGACGAAAAGTCCTGACCCATATTTTTATAACGCTTAATAAAAGAGTTATTATTGAGTAAAACTTGGCCAATCAGTGCCGACCTTTAGCCGCGCGTTGTGAAATATGTGCCGCCGCAACTAAGGGCGCGCGACTCACCGACGTGCGCCGGCTAAAGGTCGGCGGTGATTGGCCAGAATTTACTCAATAATAACTCCTTTATTAAGCGTTATACGAAAAAATGGCTCAGGACTTTTCGTCTCAGTTTTTGATAAGAAATAATGCTATGTACTTAATGGGCGGTCATTGCGGGTCATTCTGTATATATGTATATATACTGTGTCCAATAAAGACCGGGACCCTTTAAAATCTTGAAGGAGTTATGTTACAGAAAAAAATGTTTTATACAAAAGTTGTAGGGTTGATATGGCGCATTATATAGTGATATTATTATGGCCTTGAATAACGTTGTCAGGGTCACGTGTAGGTCACCTTTAATTTCTTAAATAGCAATCTATTTTTTTTGCATATTCTTGTAGCTTACCTCGAGAGCTTTTCAAAACATTATAATAAAGTAATTTTTCGTTAAGTATTTTTTGAGTTATTTTATATATTAATCTGATATATTTTGATATAGAAAATAAAATATCTCGCAAAATATTTAATTTTCGATAATCTTAATCGTAATACTTTTATATACAAAATAATCAATTAGTGTAAAAGAAACAAATAATTGTTTGAAAAAATTTATTGTAAATAATTATATACTTTTTCTTAAAAACGATTATCTTTTTATACCAATTGATTTGTTTCATTATTCTGTACATAAAGGTATTACGATAAGATTATCGAAAACTAAATTATACGAGATATTTTATTTTTTATATCAAAATATATTAAATTAAGACATAAAATAACTCGAAAAGCTTAATGAAAAAATACTTTATTATAGAGTTTTGGAAAACTCTCGAGATAAGCTACAAGAATGTGCAATAAAAAATGTTGGTTTCCATTTAAGAAAACATCGATCACATTAACGTGTTCTTGAGATGGTCACTTAAGGGAAGTCCATATTTTTATCATGTGGTCCCCTCGAAACCATGCAATTTTTGTCGGAAACACTTTTGTCTATCGGGCTCAGTTTTCGAGCTTTCTCAGGTTTTAACTGTTAAAAATGGGACACCCTGTATATATGTATGTATGTATATATATAGAATGTCCCACCAAAAATAGCCAACCTCTTTTATCTTTTAAACTAAAAGAGATAGACCGTAATAAATATATATTAAATTAAATAGTTTAAACCGAATTCTATTGTTTACATAATGGTTGCTTCTAAAAGCTATCATCTAAAAACAGTTTGCTATCTGTGTTAACGAGCAGAGAGATATTCATAATTTTATAATAATATAAATATTTCGATATGAAAAAAATTGTAGCGCTGTTTGAAACGAATACAACGATATATGATATAATGTAAATATTTTACATATTATTGTTTTATCAATTTGAAATATCGCGGGCAACGTCTACCTTTTCATTTTCGAACCTGCGATATGGCCAACTTCGGATTGAGTATTATGATTAAATGACAATAACATGATATATCATACACTCCTAGAAGAATAATGTTACAACTCAAAAAACTCACATTCCAAGTTAAATCCACAGGAGATATGTCTGAAACGATATCTCCGTACAGTGATGCCAGAACTAGGTCAGCAGAAAATATAAGCCAAATTCCTTGTTTTAGAGGCTTTGCTTTAACTATAAAGCTATTCTCGCAATTTTTAAAAATCTTTCAAGTCAGCATGAAGGATTTGAGCTTGCAATAGGATTATGTAATCAAGATTTAGTGCAACATTTATTTTCGAAACTAAGACAACGTGGAGGATTTAACCCCAATCCAACCGCAAGAATGATTCGATTATCTATTAGACATATACTTTCTACAGGATATATTCAAACCAGTGACAAAGGCAATGTTCAATGTCCAGAAATTGAAACTCTAATAAGTCAACCAAGTCAACTCATGAAAAGGATTAAAAATTTTTTGAATTTAAATGCTAATGTAGAATATGACAAACATGAAAATGAATTGTTTATTGAAGATGTAAATATATTTTTCAAAGAATGTGATATCGAGGAAATTGAAAGTATAAATTCATTTGACAGCAGTTAGAATGAAAATGCTATCGCATATTTCGTTGGATTTGTGGCGCGACGAAGTATTGCAAAAAGCAACTGTAATCATTGTCGCAATGATATGATGAAAACTCCTATGGATGAATCGGCAGCAAATGAAAAATATATTGAATTTCGCAAATATCTAAATGAAGATGAAGATGCTCCAGCAGTGACAAAATTAGTGCGCCCAACAACTTCATTTATAAATATTACTAAAACACAGTTGATAGCATTCAATCATACATGGCAATATCACTGGGCATCTAAACAGATTCTTAATAAAATTGTGACTGAATGTATATATAAAACACATCTACAATGGCTAGATAAAAATGAAAAGTGTTATGATCACCGGATACAAACGTTAAAATATATGATTACCATAAAATTATATTCCCGTACAAGATATAATAATCGTGCTGCAAAAACAGCTAATATACCTTCCTGTAAAAAAGTTAAAAAATTTTTAAACAAGTGAAAAGTATATCAATAAAGATAGATAAAAGAAAAAAACATGATATGGAGCAAGAAATAAAATAAAAAAAATAAATAGTAATATATATATATGATAATAATTTCAATAAAAAATTTGAATATTGATCATGTAATTTCTCCCTAGAGAATGATTACGATATTCAAAAAGATAAGTAAAAGGCAGAAAAAGAAAAAAGTTAATAACATAACGTATATATAATAATATATGCGCGATAAATATCATATAAAAAGATTGATACATTTAAAAATATATATGTGTATGTACGTTTTTTTCTTTATTATTTTATGCATCTTGCAGTTTTGTCATTATATGTGTATAAAAAATGTTTACTGTGCTATTATGTATCATGATACTGAATTCATTATGAAAAATGCTTGCAAATCATGTTTTACTTTACAATCAGTATTACTTTAGTATTAATTTAGTAATGAGAAAAAAAGCATGAATTTTTTAATTTCTTAAATCGAAAATTGATTATATATATTTTGCAATAGTAGTGTCACAGTAATTAGTTAGCCAGAGGCGATCAATTCGTGAGCTAGTTCTTGAAAGAAATATTTTCCACCAAATGCGTTTTGCATGTGCGCTTTGGTTGAAGAATGTATCCCAGAAGCGATCAATTCGTGAGCTGGTTGTCGGAAGAAATATTTCTCACCAAAAACATTTTACATATATGTTTTGGTTGAAGAATGTATCCCAGAAGCGATCAATTCGTGAACTGGTTGTCAAAAGAAATATTTCCCACCAAAAACGGTTTGTATGTGCGCTCTGCTTATTAAAAAAATAATATTTTATTCTAAAGGCGATTTTTGATTGTGAACTAGTTGTTTTAAGAAATATTTCACACTAGATGCGATTTGAATGTGTGCTCTGGTTATTAAAAAAAGATTTTATCCCAGAGGCGATTTTTATTCGTGTGCTGGTTGGTTTCAAAAATATTTTATTCCAGAAGCGGTTTGCATATGCGCTCTGGTTATTAAAAAAATATTTTAACCCAGAGGCGATTTTTATTCGTGTGCTGGTTGGTTTCAAAAATATTTTATTCCAGAAGCGGTTTGCATGTGCGGTCTGGTTATTAAAAATATGTTTTATCCCAGAGGCGATTTTTATTCGTGTGCTGGTTGGTTTCAAAAATATTTTATTCCAGAAGCGGTTTGTGCATGAATATTCTTGTTATTAAAAAACAGTTATTCCAGAAGAAATGTAAAGAAACTTCCGTTTTTGAAAGACTAAGTGTATCTGGTATTTCAATATCTGGTATTCCTTCATATGATTGCAACCAATCATATATGGTAATAAAAGCTTACAAATTATTGGAAGGAATTATTGTTGTAATTCCTGGCGATGTATTTTTTCTTTTTTTAATGGCTCCAAATTTCGTGTATACAGGGTGTTTCAGAATAACCTTCCATCCTTAAAATGACGTATTCCTGATACTATTCTAAGACGATTTTTCCTTTACCAAAATTTGAATTAAAACGTAATTTTTGAGTTATAAGCAAAAATAGTTAGCAAATCACGTGACGAGTACAGAAGGCAGGCAGGAGCGGCGCAACGCGCCGCAGCTAACCATCCAACGCGTGACTACCACAGCATGAGTCGCTAACTATTTTATCTTATAATATAAAATTATGCTTTATATAAAATTTTGGTAAAGAAGAAAATGTCTTAGAATTACGTCAGAAATACGTATTTCTTAAAATAACGTCACTTTAGCGAAAGTTGTTCCGGATCGCCGCTCGTCGGATGCTGCGATCAGCTAATTGCTACACGCGATGTGTATGGTGGAGTGTATGCGTAAAAGGAAGGAAGAGACAGATAGAGAGAGAGAAAGAGAGAGAGAGAGAGAGAGAGAGAGAGAGAGAGAGAGAGAGAGAGAGAGAGAGAGAGAGAGAGAGAGAGAGAGAGAGAGGAGAAGAGGAAGGGAAGGAGGGAATAAGGGAGAGACGTTTATACACACACACGCACGTACGCATACACTTTTTTTCTCGCTCTCTTTCTCTCTTTTACACAACACTTATACACTCTCTCATTCGGTCACTCATTCACGCACTCACTCACTCACCTGCTCACTCACAGCGTAACGAATTATCTTCATACTACGTATTATCGTTAACTGCTGTACGATTATTATTTAGCGATGGACCGCGGAGACTGCGAAATCACATTGTTACGTTGCCTAGCGATGCGAGAAACGCGACATGTACCGTGCAAGTTGCGTCGTGCGTGTGGCGCGTGATTGACGCGAGATAAGACGAACTATTTTCTAAAACCTTTGCATTACGAATGCGGTAGTAAACATGAAACGTATAATAACGTACTTAAAAAAATTACTTATTTATCATAATTAATAACTATTTCTAAATAATTATTATTTTAAAAAGCATGTATTATACGTTATTACGTTTTCGAAATTATTACATTCACGATGCGAAAGTTTCAGTCAATCGCAAGATCGCAAGAATAATGTAATTAATAAATTATACTTGGAAAAAATTTATTTTTATTCTGCTCAAATCAGATGTTCCAACGTTAAAATATATTGGTCGTATGTATTGATGTATTGTATAATATGATTAAAACGTATGAGAGCTTGCATTAGTATGGATGGCGGGCATTTCAAGCATCTGCTCCAAAATTTTTTTTTAATCAATCCGCTCTTTTCAGAGCGACCAATACATTTTAACGTTGGAACATCTGATTTGAGCAGACTAAAAATAAATTTTCCCAAGTGCAATTTATTAATTACATTATTCTTGCGATTTTGCGATTGACTGAAACTTTCGCATCGTGAATGCAATAATTTCGAAAACGTAATAACGTATAATACATGCTTTTTAAAATAATAATTATTTATTATAATTATAAATAGTTATTAATTATGATAAATAATTAATTTTTTTAAATACGTTTTATGTTTTCTATCGCATTCGTAATGCGAAGGTTTTAGAAGATCGTTCGTCTTATCTCGCGTCAAGCACGCGCCACGCGCCACACGCACGTCGCAACTTGCACGGTACATGTCGCGTTGTTCTGAAACACCCTGTATAATAGTCTATCAGACTGTGTATATACAAGTTGGTAGGTAAAGAGAGAAAATATATACATCTTCGTTATTAGGAGGCAATCCTTATGAGAAAAAATATTCCAAGGATGTAAAGATCTTTACATACTCGAGTATGAGGAAACGGTTTCGTAATATTATAGGAAGCAATAAACTGCTGCTTTTTTAAAGTGATAAGAAATTATGATTAAAAAAATCTATCCTGATACTCGTAACAATGTCGGCCAGAAAAAAGATGCCTCAATCTTATTTGTAAATTATAATCGCAGATATAAAAATAATAAATAAAATATTTTGGTTGCGTTGTCACAAAAATTGCCGATGAAAGAGCCCTTTGTATATTATAAATATCCAAAATATTGTAACAATCATAAAATTTTGTTGCAATGTGTTTGATAAATGACCCGAGAAATTTCTGATTTCGGAGGGTGTCGGGAAGAACAGTTAGATTCACTCACACTCACTCTGTTCCGAGCCGCACTTTACCGATGTTCCTCGCGGAAACGTATTTCATACATTTCGTACGTATTTCGTACATTTGATATTCGATTGATAAAGTCCTTGTTGATACCGAGAACCTTGAGAAAACCGGGAGATTGTTAATTAGATCCGATCCTAGTAGCAAAACCGAATTCCAAGAGCTTTTGTAGACTTTTCTAAAGGCGACGTGCTCACAGAATGATCAAGAATCACCGGAAGGGTCGATATCGACGCAGGAGCGCGGATAAGGTCCTGAGAGCGTGCTTGTGATTGGGTGATAGCATGGCGCGATGCCGGTTAGATTGATAGGACAGGCTTTGGGATTGGGTTAAGGTCACGTACAAGAGAGAAAAGGAAGAGAGAGAGAACACTAAAGAGAAGGACCAGAGTGAGTGAGATGATGTTGAGGAGATTGCGCAAAAGTCGCGAGATTTTCTGAACACAACGTTTTGCGGACAGAGTATTTATGTGTTTGCATTTATAAATATTTATATTAATATTTATATAAATGTAACTTTTAATGTGTGCATACTTATGTCATAAGAATATATAAACATTCACTTTTATAGTGAAGAAGTTTATATATTACTCATTAGTCCTCAATCATATCGATTATACCGATATAGTATCGATGATAAAGATTTATCATCATATTCAAAATTATATGCATAATATATTTATATCCATATATAATATATTTTAAAATATTATAATATATTTAGTTCAATTTTCTCGAACTGTACTGCATAAATTATAATCCAGCAAATCAAGATATGATTGTTATACATATAACATGTACATATATATATATTATATATATATATATATATATATATATATATATATATATATATATATAATTAAAGTGTACATATTATATACATCTATGTTATATGGCATATATATCATATGCATACATACATACATATACATATATATATATATATACTATGATAAAATCAAAAGAGATAATATATGAGCAATATTATAGATTTGTTGTCAATATATGTATGCGACACAAACAGATATCTATGTAAAGTCGTTGTTTCTACGAGACGATAAAACAGAAATAGAGTAGAAATTCAACATATTTTTTGTCTCTACATATTTAACAGAATGCGAAAAGTTTATATTTTATTGCTCTTTCCAAAGTATGCACATATCCTTGACTCCATTACCCTACATAATGATGTCGGCCATGTAACTATAAAGCGTTGGTAATATACCGACATTTTTAGTTACACTTAGATGAGGGCGTTCACCCGTCGGAGTTCGCCCGTCGCTCCAGCATCCTCTTAAGAAAGTTTCAGATATTAGTTCTATTAGCTCAGACTGTTCACCTAATGTCAATAATAAAACTAATTTAGACATTGCTCAAGATTGTCTTTTTGATAGTAAAGACAAAGGATCTTTTTACATTTTCCACAATGTAAATAAATTGGAAAAAGGACCTCTTTCAATCCTTGAACTTGCTAGAATATTGTTTGTGGTTGATGTTAAATATGTTGATATGTTATCCATATCTAGATCCTGCTGGAAGCTTACTTTCAACTCTGTTGCGGAAACAAATCGTGCTATCCAAAATAAATTTTTAAAAGATAGAAAAATTGAAGACTATATCCTAAGATTCCTTAAAAAACGAAAAGGGATTATTCAAAGAGTCCCCTTGGACATTTCTTTAGAAGAAATTTTAGCTCTTGTTAAAAATGAAAATCATTTCACTGCAGAAAATGCTTTTCGTCTTAAACGGATAAGCCGCAACAGATTGTCAGGTAAATGAGAGGACTCAAACAGTATTTGTCTTGAATTTAAAGGTCAAATATTGCCAGATTTAATCAAAATTTGGAGAATCAGCATTTCAGTCCAACCTTATATTCTTTCGGTAAGGATTTGCTATAAATGTGGTTCTATTGGTCACATGAGTAAAACATATAATAAAGAAAAAAAGTGCTTAAATTGTGGTAAGGCTCATATTATCAGCAAAAAAAACAAATATACGGCGGAGACATACTGCATAAATTGTGGTGGCTCTTATTTCATTTTAGATAAAAGATGCCCGGCGTTTATTAGACATTCTAATATCTTGAAATTCATGGCTAAAGACAATATTTCCTTTTTGGAAGCCAAAAAATTCGTAGACGGTTTATCTAATAACTTATCACATTCATTAAACCCTTCTTCTATTATACTGTCGTCAAAACATTTCCCGAATCTTCCCCAATCCAAGGATTTGAAGAACTTTGTATCTAAAGATAGATATTCGTACGCAAGGAAGATTGCAGCGGAACAGGCAAGGACGATTGTAAATCGCCCCCCTCTCCCTCCCAAGGAGACACCTCAACTGACAGATATTATAAAATCTATTATTGATATCATTGAAAATTCCTTACCAGATTTTCCTGGTAGAGAATTATGGTTTAAAAAGTTAAATTCTAAAGTTTCTCTAATTTCGCTTACTTCTTCTAGGGAGACTTTTTTATCGATCTTATGAAAATCCTTCAATGGAATTATAGAAGTTTTAAAGCAAAGTTAGTTGAGTTTTCTTATCAAATTAGAAATTATGATATTGCAATTTTGTCGGAAACATGGCTTACCTGTTTTGATTTTGTGATTATTAAAGAATTCGATATTAGGAAAGATCGAATAGGTCATAGAGGAGAAGGAGGAGTAGTGATACTTATTAAAAATGGTCTTAAATATAATATTAGAAATGTATCTGACTGTAATAATTCTCTAGAAGTATATCCCGCGGATATTTATGATTCCTTCGGTGAATTTACTGTTGTTTCATGTTACGGATTGCCAAATAGTCCTAGACTTAGTACCTCCGACTGGAAGTCATTTTTCAATCAATTTTAAGATAGAAGCATTGTTGATAATGATTTTAATGCACATCATTCTAATTGGAGTGATGACAGATGTTGTTCGGTGGGTTACTCTTTAGTAAAAAGCTTAGTTGAATTAAGGTTTGTTTGTTTAAATTCTGGTTCTTCCACCTTCTGTAGTTCGATTAATCCGGGTTCTGAATCATGTATTGATCTCTCTTTTGCGACCTCGGATATTTATTTGAATTTAGAGTGGTCTATATATAATGATTGGGGTAGTGATCACCTCCCAATCACTATCGCATTATTTTCTAGAGTTTCTTATTATACCCTTTTTAAGAAACCACAAAAAATTCATTTTCTCAAAACTGATTGGAAATTATTTAAGAATATTGTAGAAAATTCGCTTAATTCAGATTTATATTCTAAAGAAAACTTTCCTAATATTTTATCTAGATTTAATGCTTTTACGAACATCATCCTAAACGCTCAAGAATGCTACTCCTGGTAAAAGACGCATGGAAAAAAAAAATTTTCACAACATATTCGTCAACCTCTACCATGTTTATGGAGGAACGAAGGTTGTGACGAATTGATCAGCGCTAGAAAATGTGCTTTAATTAATTTCAAAAGAAATCGTTCTTGGGATAATTTTATAAATTATAAAAAATGTGAAGCTAAAGCCCGCTCAGGTCTCAGAAAAATTAAAAAAGACTTATTCCGAGACTTTTGTTTAAATTTACGTAAAGACTAATCCCTCAAAAATATGGGCTACGGTCAAAGGTTTTAATAATAGATGGAATTATCAAGACAATAATAACATGTTTAACCCTCAAAAGGAATCGAAAGTTAGAGATTTAATTTCAGACTTGTGTCCTCCTTGGATTGTCCCAGCACCCCCTATCCTTGATCAACATCTTAATGATCCTTTCTTGGATTCTCTTCTTTCACAACAAGAATTAGATTTTGTAATTAAGAATGTAAGACACAATTCTAGCCCAGGCATTGATAGAATTGACTACCGGATAATTTCTTCTCTTCCCCAAATAGGACTTATTCATTTGCTTGATATTTTAAATGATATTTTTGCATTTGGGATATTTCCTCCGGAATGGCATAGATTTTTAGTTTGTTTCATACCGAAAAAAGATAAATACAAAATGAGACCTATTTCGTTGGCGTCTTATGTTAATAAAATACTGAAAAGACTTATTTGTAATGGATTAATTTGGTAGGTTGAATTTTATGATATTATTCCAAATTCTCAGTTTGGTTTCCGTCGTAATAGGTCCTGTATTGATAACTTATCTATTTTATATTCTTTTATTATTAAATCATTTAAACTAGGTAAAACTTCTTCCCTATTTCTAGATATTAAAGGAGCATAAGATAATGTGCTCTCTGACATTTTGATTAATTTATTAGTTAAGCTGAAATTTCCTCACTCTTAAATTTATATATAATATGATTTCTTCTCGCCAATTGCTTTGTAGATATGGTGAAATGGATGAGATATTGTAGACATTCAAAGGTCTTTCGCAGGGTAGTATTCTAAGCCCTATTTTATATACTTTATGTTTTTGATTTGTCACTCTTGGAAAATCCTCTAACTTTTTACAATATGCTGATGATGTGGCTATTTATTCATCCATAAATTCTACTCAAGAAAAATTAAATATTTTGGAAGAAATTATTAATAAAGTGAATCTCACTTTGAATAATTTAGGTTTAGAGTTATCCTTAGAAAAAACTAAACTTTGTATTATTTCTTTCGGTAAAAGACTTAGTGATAATTTAGGTATTCATTTTAAGGATTCGTTTATTAAAAATTCAACGAAAATCAAATTTTTAGGTTTAATTCTTACGTCGACTTTGAACTGGACTCCTCATATTGACCATATTTGTAATAATTGTCAGAATCCTCTTAATAATATTAAATATCTTAGACACACTTGGTGGGGTACAGATCCTAGATTACTAATCAATTTATATATTGTTTTAATTCGTTCTAGGATTGAATATGAAGGTTTTTTATTCCACAAACTTTTTAAAAGTTTTTTTCTGAAATTAAATCGAATTTAATATAAAGCTCTTAGATTCGCTTTGGAATTGAGGAATTCAACTCCCACAAATGTAATATTGGCAGAAGCCAAAGAGCCTCTTTTGTCTATTCGATTTGATTATATTTGCAAACATTTTTAAACTAAATCTTGTGCTAATTGTGATAATCCCACTATAATCAACAGATTTTTAAATATTCCTCTGGTTATCAACTTTAGAATTGAAAAATTACTCTTATCTTTTGGAAAAAAAATGGAAGACTTATCTTTCTCATGTTTGTCAGCCTGATTTAGTTTTTAGAGATAAATTTGCTATCGATCTTGATAATTCCTTTTGTTTATTTACAGACAGCTCGAAACAAAAGGAGGCTAGATTTACTGGTTTGGTTATTACTAATCTTGATGAATCTTTATCTAGACTTTTCAGAGCTCTAAATTTTATCTCTATTTTTACGGTCGAGGCAATGGTTTCGTTAAAGGCTATTGGTTCTATTCATGAGAGGGGTATTAAATCTGTTACAATTTTTTTCTGATTCCAAATCGGTCCTTTCTGTTTTATCTCGTTTTGATGTTTCTGGCAAGAAATCTTATCTTATTTCTAATATTAGAGAAGATCTTCTCTCTCTTAAAAATACAGGATTTGACATTAAACTAGTTTGGATTCCCGCTCATAAAGAAATCCGTGGTAACAAATTATCGGATCACAAAGCTAAAATAGCAGTTAGATTAGGTATTGATACTTGAATTGGTTTTCCCACTTAGGATTTTAAGCTTCTGTGGAAAGATGAAATGTTTGAAAAATTCTTTGATTGGTATAAGACTTCTGGTTCTGACCGTGGATCTTTTTATTTTAATAATTACTTTTCTTTTTCTAGACGCAGCTGGTTTCATAAATTATCTCTTAGTAGGAAAATAGTTGTAAACATTTGCAGATTAAGAAATTTACATACGTCCCTTAGCGAGAGTGTGTGCAGATTCCGTATTGTAAACTCCCCAATTTGTGTGTCATGTAACCAGCTGGAGACTGCCAACCATGTTTTTTTGGGGAATATTCGCTATTTGACCGAGAAAGGGCTTCATTGGTGAAGGAGGTATGCAGAGTGTATAATACATTGCCTTTGCCAATTGAATCCAGTTTATTGGATTTAAATAATGATATAATGATATATCATTGAAATCATTTTTTACGAATATTGACAGAAAGATTTGATTATTTTAAATTCTTGTTACACAGTTATTTTGCGATTCCAAATTTTGTGTTATATTCATATCATTGAAAAAAAAATCTTCAACTATGTATTGAATATCTAGATTTAAATTTAGTTATAGTTTTTCGTTAATTTATATAATTTTCCTATTTATATTTTGGTATTTAATTCATTTTAGGTTATTTTTATTTTACAATAAGTTATTTCTTCATTCCTTATGTTATTCTAACATTAGTATTAATCTTTATTAGTATTTGAATAATTTTCATCTTCTTAATTTATGATTTCTTTAAATTATCTTAGTTTCTTTTAAATTATATTAATTTATAAGCTCTCAAAAAATTGTATTTCTCTATTAACCTATGTAAGTTAAACAACTGAACTGTTTTTGGCCAAGTTTTCAAAATTATATATGTGTATCAGCTGGTTAAATAGATTCTTCCCAGGTTATTACTTTTATCCAATAAAAAAAAATACATCTACATGCTCTTCTAATTTGATTTTGTTGTCCCGATTCCCGGTCAGTGTCATTTGTGAATTGCTACAGTATATTAATACTGACAGTACTATACCTTTCAAGCCTCATAATTTGGAAAATGCTTAATGAATTTTGTAACGATGCATCCCTCCACCGTTACCTGGCCGTCGATCCGCCGGAAGTCCGCCGCCCGACAAACACCGGTCGGGCATAATGCGGAGGCGCCGAGCGCCCATTTTTAAGATATAAAGAAAAGCGTTCGAATTTATAACCGCCGTCAAGACGCGTTGTTTACCGGGAATCGTCGCCGCGCTCGGGTAACCGTACCGACCGTTCCCGAAACCACCCGAGTCGCGCACGACGGTTCAACTTTAAACAATATGCCTTAAAACAATCAGGCATATTACGCACGCGCACCCGCCGGAGAAAGCGGTATAAATAAGGGCACATTTTCCATATCGAGACCAGATCAATACGTTTAAGGACCGCCCACCGACCCGACCGAAATTACCGCCCGGTAGTTAGCGGCCCCTGCCGAAATCTAAATCCGCTTTCGTAATCGATACATTTACGAATCGCCGAAATCGCGCTCCGCACCGTGCATCCGTGAATCCGTGCATGTAATTCGGATGCACCGCGACCGACACTCACACATACACGAGGGCGTTTGGCTGCATACACACGATCACACCCACATACTTTCGATATATTGTAAATCCCACGCAGATATTACACGTTCGCACACGCACTCGCTCGCTTGGCCCTTACTCACACACAAGCGCACACACCAACACATACAATAGTTACACACACATTCACTCTGTATACACACATATTTAAACGCAATAAATTATATTTTACCTAACGCATCTATCGTTCGTCTCTCGATACCCTTTCACGAGCCCCGGATCCCGACCGAGTTATTCACGACCGCCTCGCGAAAGCGGTTTATTACATTGGCGCCCGAACAGGGACCGTTTTTTTTTTGTTACCTGACCGTATCGAGACACGAACCCTCTGTAAGCAAGACGAGAAGAGTGCAACGCGAAAATGAAAGGGTGGATATACAACCTACCCAAGGCGCAATTGATCGAAGTAGCCATCAGCCGGGGGGTGGATACATCCGGGACCCTCGACGACATCCGACGGCGGATGTCCGCGTACGTCGAGGCGCACCCCGAAGAATTCGGGACGCACGGCGACGAGCCCACCACTGCGACGGGCATACCCGCATGTATCCTCACGCCGACCGACAACACGATCCCCGCGCCCCTCGCTACCTCCGAAGTACTGTGCCAGATGCGAAAATGGGGTTGTCATTTCGATGGGCGCGACCCGTTCGATTTCTTGGAAAGGCTCGAGGAGCTCACGACCGGGCATCGATACCCCGAAGCCGCGATGCTACTCGGACTCCCCGAGCTTCTTAAGGGAGACGCCCTCCGGTGGTACCGCAACCACCGCCACCGCTGGCAAACCTGGGGGGATTTTGACTGCGCATTCCGGGCACAATTCCTACCCCGCCGGTACCAGGCCGTCCTTCGCCGCGAAGCCGCCGACCGCCGCCAACAAACCAGTGAATCGTTCAAACGGTACGTGGCCGACCTCCTAACGCTCATGCGCCGGGCCGGCGGATTTACACCAGAGGAGGAATACGACCGGGTGTACCAGAATATGCGCCCGGAACTCAAGCGGTTCATTATCTACGACGAAACCGGAGAGGTCGGGGACCTGCAGGCGCGCGCCACCGAACTCGAAGAGATTGACGCCGAATGCGCAACCGAAGCCCGCCGCCACCGCCAGGGGACGACGATTCCGACCGTCGCCGCCACCTACAACCGCGACGAATGTTGCTGGCGATGCAAGCAGCGGGGCCACACGCGGTTCAACTGCCAACGCCCACCGCGAAAGTTCTGCTCGCGGTGTGGCAAGGACGGGATACTGACGCGTCAATGCCACCCGCTGTCGGGAAACGCCGAGCGGGCCGGGGCCACGACGGCCGGCGCCCCGAGCCCTGCATAAAATACACGCCACGGCCGCACCTACCGGTATACATTAATCGAGACCGGTACGACGCCCTGCTCGATTCCGGGTCCGAAGTCTCGTTTATCAACGCCCGGACAGTTAACCGCGCAAGACGGTGGGGGCACAAGGTCGCCTCCCGCGAAGGGGAAGTACAACTCGCCGACGGCGAGATTACTAACACCGTGGGCACCATCAAACTGCCCATCCAGATCACCGGCCAGACCTACTGGCATACATTTACGATCCTGCCGACGCTCGACAGCCCGGTATTAATCGGCGTAGACCTTTGGTCGCGTACCGGCATCAGCCTCACACCACCGCGATGCATGCCCAGCACAACCACCCCGCCGCTACACGGGACCACCGGGGGTCTAGCGCGGCAGACCGAAAGCGAGGAACAGGCACTAAAAAGCTTCCTCGACCGCGAACTCGGAAAATTCGCGAACATCCGGGGACCGACCGACCGCGTACACCACGAAATACGACTACGGAATACCACGCCAATTAAACAAAGGTACCGACCACGAAACCCGGCGATGCAGGCCGTTATAAATCGAGAGGTGGCCGAAATGGAGGCCGCCGGCATCATCGAACCATCCAAGAGCGCCTGGAGCTCGCCCGTGGTACTAGTCAAAAAGAAAGACGGAAAGTACCGATTTTGTATAGACTTCCGCAAGGTGAACGACGCCACGGAAAAGGATGCGTATCCGTTGCCACAAGTGACCGCGACACTAGACAAACTCCGGGGCGCGCGATACTTGTCAACGCTCGACCTCAAAAACGGGTATTGGCAAGTACCACTCGAAACAGCCAGCCGACCGATCACCGCTTTCACGATACCCGGAAGAGGGCTGTATCAGTTTACGGTCATGCCGTTTGGGTTGCATTCCGCACCGGCCACGTTCCAACGACTTCTGGACACAATCATCGGCCCAGCCCTCGAGCCAAACGTATTCGTCTACTTAGACGACATAATCGTCATTAGCGAAACATTTGAAGAACATCTGCAGTTACTCAACGAGGTGTTCCGCCGACTACGCGGGGCGAATCTGCGCCTCAACCCGGAGAAGTGTAGATTTTGCGTCGACCAATTGAAATATCTCGGGCACGTGGTTGACCGCGAGGGGATACGGACGGATCCCGACAAAGTCAGCGCCGTTGCTAACTGGCCCGAGCCGAAAACCGTTAAACAAGTTCGACAGTTCCTGGGGATGGCGTCCTGGTACCGCCGGTTTATCGCGAATTTCTCGACCGTTGCCGCGCCGCTCACTCAACGCACTAAGAAACGCGCCCGGTGGACGTGGGGCAAGGACGAGGAGGAAGCGTTCCGCACCCTGAAGCGGACGCTCATTTCCGCACCGGTGCTCGCCTGCCCAGATTTTACGCGACGTTTCGTGTTGCAGACCGACGCCAGCACCAGCGGCCTTGGGGCCGTATTAACACAGTACTTCGAGGAGGGGGAGCGCGTAATCGCATATGCGAGCCGAACATTAAATAGCGCCGAACGAAATTATAGTGCTACCGAGCTGGAATGCCTCGCGGTCGTATGGGGCATCCGACGCATGAAGGGCTACCTCGAAGGGTACCCCTTCACCGTACTGACCGACCATCAATCGTTAAAATGGCTGCAGCGCCTGGAAGCTCCCACCGGGCGCCTCGCCCGGTGGCTATTCGAGCTCCAGCAGTACGATCTCGAAGTAAAATATCGCAAGGGCACGCTCAACCGCGTAGCCGACGCCCTGTCACGACAGCCCGAACTTTGCGCCGCAACCGCCCGCCGATGCCGGTGGTACCGACGGATATTCGCAGAAGTCGAACGCGAGCCGGCCAGCCGACCAGACTACCGGATCACCGAGGGGAAGCTGTTCCGCCATATTCTGCACACCTTGGACTTCAAGGAAACCGCGGCGGAAGACCAATGGAAGGAGTGCGTTCCCGAGGAACAACGACGCACGGTGCTACAGAATGGGCACGACGCACCAACAGCCGGACACCTGGGCATAGCAAAGACCATCGCGCGCATCGCCGAACATTACTATTGGCCAGGGATGTTCCGAGCCATTGCCGGATATGTACGGACCTGCGAAACCTGCCAAAAACACAAAGTGGCCCAGCAACAACCGGCCGGGAAGCTCCACGCGACCGACGTTCAGCGACCCTGGGAGCAGGTCACCACCGATCTCGTAGGGCCACTGCCGCGCTTACGGCAAGGCCACACATGGCTCTACGTGATGCAAGACCGATTTTCGAAGTGGGTAGAACTGACACCGCTACGCCAAGCCACCGCCAGAGCGGTCACGAGGGCCATCACCGAGCGGGTGATACTCCGACACGGCAGGCCAGAATCCATCCTGTCGGATAATGGCACACAGTTTACATCAAGAGAATTTGCCGAACGACTACGAGCATTCAACATCCAGCATAAGACCGCACCAGCCTATGCACCGCATTGCAACCCCGTGGAAAGGACCAACCGGACGATCAAAACGATGATCGGCGAATTCGTCAATAAAGACCACCGGGATTGGGACGAACATCTGCCCGCATTCCAGTTCGCCTTTAATACCGCCGTCCACGACGCCACCGGATATACACCGGCCTACATAAATCACGGGCGGGAGCTCGTACCGCCGTACCGCATCACACCGGCCACCGAGAGAACCTCGCCCGATACCACGCGAGAACGGCTGGACGACGCGTATAAGATCGTCCGGATCCGACTGGCGAGAGCTTTCCAACAACAGGAGAAGCACTATAATCTCCGACGCCGAGAATGGAGACCGCACATCGGCGAATGGGTGTGGAAGAAGGACCACCCGCTGTCGAAAAAAGCCGACAGTTTTAACGCGAAACTCGCGCCGAAATACATCGGGCCGCTCGAAGTTCGCCGAATCATCTCGCCAGTAATCGTCGATCTGAGGAGCAAGCGGGGAAAATGGTATAGACATGTACACATACAGGATCTCAAAGTCGTAAAAACAAAAACAGACGGCGACAACAGCAACTCAGAAGACGAGGACGACGATACCCCCACTACCGCCGGGGAGGAATAAACCGCCGAGATCCAGGAAGAAAGAATCAGAAGGCAAAGATGTGCGACTCAGAGAGCATCCTGGCCGCTATTAATGAGCTCCTGGGCGAACCAGGGCTCCCAGCTCTACCGCCGCCGCCGAACACCAGCCGAATCAGCGACGGAATACCGCCGACGACCGACCGGCAACCAACCGGCCCAGCCGACCGACCGCCTGGCCGGCCACCGAAAGTCGGGACGCTGATACAGCGCTCCGACCGCGTGAACCAGCGAAAAATGGAGCAGCTGATGCAGGCTCTGCCACCGCTGCCTGCCCGCTCGCGGAGACCAGCGAGCACTCCGGCCCGCAAACGACCGCGGGACTCCGAAGAGGCCGAGACCGGCAAAGACCAGCCGCCGCACCTCCTGATGCCGACCGGCCCGCTACCACCGCCACCGATCCGGGTCCAGGTGGAACCGGGCATCGTCTTTGACGTGCCCCATTTCGCCGTGCACGTGGCACGGAAGTACAAGGTCCGATCACCGCAGGGGCACTGGGTGATGCGCTTTACAAAGGACGGACAACTCCGATACCGCCGCCGCTTAAACTAGAACAAGCGAGCGCAAACTCGCCGAACACCGCGGAACCGAAACCGTTTTATGCCTCTAATTTCAGGCATGCTAAACCGGAGGGGTGATGTAACGATGCATCCCTCCACCGTTACCCGGCCGTCGATCCGCCGGAAGTCCGCCGCCCGACAAACACCGGTCGGGCATAATGCGGAGGCGCCGAGCGCCCATTTTTAAGATATAAAGAAAAGCGTTCGAATTTATAACCGCCGTCAAGACGCGTTGTTTACCGGGAATCGTCGCCGCGCTCGGGTAACCGTACCGACCGTTCCCGAAACCACCCGAGTCGCGCACGACGGTTCAACTTTAAACAATATGCCTTAAAACAATCAGGCATATTACGCACGCGCACCCGCCGGAGAAAGCGGTATAAATAAGGGCACATTTTCCATATCGAGACCAGATCTTCCGCAACCGCCAGAGTCAGTACGACGCCTGGAATCCAGAACGATCCTAACACACGCTCGAAGAGAGAGAAAACGGGGTTGGGAGTACCCAGCCTCCGCCGAGAGTTTGCGGCATCTCTAAGAGCAATCCTTTAAACATCTCTGCGACCGAGGGACACGAGGTTGGACGTACTCAGCCTCCGTCGGGAGTTCTCGACACCTCACACGCATCCGTCCACCTGCGTGCAACGGCGATCATCCAGTGGTAGGGAGTTCCCTGCCATTGACGGGTGTTCCCGTCAGCCGTTGCACTCCTGCCTTCTACGGGAAAATCATCCCCGACGAAACCATACCGCGATATCCGCGAACTCGCGGTAATTCCGCGACCGCCATTACCGCGATCGGACTCGCCATTAATACGGCGCGCTAAGTCCCGCTCAAGGGGGAGGATCTAACCCGGCCGCGACATCGATCGACGCAATCAGATCAATACCGACACGTTTAAGGACCGCCCACCGACCCGACCGAAATTACCGCCCGGTAGTTAGCGGCCCCTGCCGAAATCTAAATCCGCTCTCGTAATCGATACATTTACGAATCGCCGAAATCGCGCTCCGCACCGTGCATCCGTTAATCCGTGCATGTAATTCGGATGCACCGCGACCGACACTCACACATACACGAGGGCGTTTGGCTGCATACACACGATCACACCCACATACTTTCGATATATTGTAAATCCCACGCAGATATTACACGTTCGCACACGCACTCGCTCGCTTGGCCCTTACTCACACACAAGCGCACACACATACAATAGTTACACACACACTCACTCTGTATACACACATATTTAAACGCAATAAATTATATTTTACCTAATGCATCTATCGTTCGTCTCTCGATACCCTTTCACGAGCCCCGGATCCCGACCGAGTTATCCACGACCGCCTCGCGAAAGCGGTTTATTACAATTTTATTATAGTGTTACGTCCTGCCGACTCCACGATTCCTTCCTTCCGCGAAATTGCAGCAAGGATCGTCGATTGACAATAAAAATGAGTCGTTCAGTAAATAGAGCATCTTGCGCCACGCATTTCTTTAAACATTTAGTCACTTGTCAATATCGATATCTATGAGCAACCGTGGAAAAGACGCGAGAGACCGGTAACGAAACCGCGCCAGTCGCCTAAAAGTAAATAAAAAATCAGTAAATATCCTCGAAATAGAATTTTCCAGCGGAAGGATAAATTGATACCGAAAAGATAAGAAAATTCCTTCTAAGAAAATATCCGACAAACGTAACTAAATCAATAATGATGAAACTCCTGTGACGACATATCCAGTAACGACAGTAAGACCCTTTCTAATCAGATCACGTGCGCAAGGGAAATCTAATGCTCAAGAGACTTGAACTGATATCGAGACCACCAATCGACGATCACCACGGGTAAAAATTCGAAAAGTAGGAGAAACACCCCGCCTAATGAGGGCACTGGCATAATTTTTAATTCGTTGGAGACTTGGAAGATTCCCACCCTTAGACATTAGAATATACCCCTAAAAAAAAGATATAAAAAGAGGACCCAAAGGGCCACTCTCTCATTTACTTACGTGCGTACTCTCCAGGTTCACATAAGTCTTATTAAGTGCCGTGGCATCGTGAAAAACTAATTAGAAAAATTATACCAGTGCATTCATCGCTGATTGACCGCAACCTGATTAATCTGGAACCCAGCAACTCAGCACATTAATAAAATCCGCACCTTCATCTACGGGATAAAAGTAAGTCACATTCATCCAATTCATTTTGCGCTATTAACCTTCGCGAGACATAACGCATTACGTTATATTATATTAACGCTGGTTTCATAGTAAAAACCAGATCCGGAATTACTCACACCTTATCGCCCAGCCAAACTGTCATTCGCAGGAGTCGGAGGACTCGAACGCCGATAAAATGCAGATTCTGCGCTACTCATATTAATAATTCACCAACAGTATTTGTTAGACCTACTCTTCCCCGCTCGCCTAACTACTCCTCCCCCAGCTACTCCCCAATCTTCCCCGAACATATCACCCCAGTCATTGAACCTCCGCTTTCCCCTCGTTCCTTCTCCTCCCTATCTAATGTCCTCCTGAACAATTCACCCCCAACTTCCCCGCACCTTTCCGAGTCGAAATTCGAGCAAGCTATAGAGGAGTTTTGCAACGAATTACCCGACCTGGAAGCCAACTCGTCTTACCAGGAATAACTAAAGCCAAAAAATCTCCCTTCTCTCTCTCCTTCATACCGCATTCTCTTACTCACTCTCACACACACACACACATGTATTTTTTTTTATTTATTATTAAATCTTCATATTGTACTAACCAGTCAGGACCTAAAATTTAACGGTACAAACTTTCCTTCGTCATTCTGACTGATGCCCTCCATATTAGTGTAACACCCGCGGAACGATAAGCTCAACCACACACAACCACTCATATTCACACGATAAGTGTAATCACTTTCTACAATATATATATATATATATATATATATATATATATATATATATATATCATGTATTCGAACCTTTTATTTTTCTAATGAATAAAATTATATTTTATTTAATTAATTAAACATTTCTTAACCCCTCTCTCGTTCCCAGTACGAAGATCGCACTAGGTCCCATCCCGCGTAAAAGGGATTAAATTCCCTGACCGAAAAGGGACCACCGAGCGAACGTCTAAATAAACAGCGTAATAGCGACCCGAACGGTCGTTTACCTGCTTTGCGGACCTGTCAGTTCGTTCAACCCGATTCCAAACGCCACGAGACCTTTAAACTTCGGGATAATAAAAGATAGTTGTTACGCCCTTCCGTCAACTTATCCTTCCCCGAGTCTGGACGTAACAGTATTGTTTGTGCTTTTTTCTCTTCTTCTTTTTCACTCGCGGCGCATTGTAAGCGCTGGTACATATCTTGTCATTCGGTGTAATAAAATAAAATTCTCTCGAATCGAACATCTGACATGACGGATAAATGACAAAGAAACGATTTTACGAAAATTGTTTTTCTGCATTCCGTAGAACCACAGACGATCGACGTCCAAGGATGTTCCCATCATACATCCATGTTGTGAAATGAACAATTTGCCTCGCGCTCATAAACACAAAAAATCATCGAATATTTTTAATATTTATCGTAGGTGTGCGTTGAGTAATAAGCTTATCCGCGCTCCGGGGGCCCTACCGCGGCCATATGCTCGCGTTAGCGTTTCCCGGTACGTGAACGAGCGGAAAGCACCGTGCCGATTAGTTGCTAAGCAGCCGCGGAAGCGACGCGAATAAGCGTATTCATGGAGATGTGCTCGTACCGGTATTTTTCGAGCACCGCTACTTACGAGCTTATAAGTGGTGCGCTGCTTACGAGCTTATAAGCGGTGCTTATAAGCTGTGTGCGCTTATGTTAGAAATAAGATGCTCGTTTAGCGTTCAACTAACATTTAATATTATTTTGACGGAATGTTCTATGCGTGTAGTAAAGAAGTAAAGGAAAAGTTAGAGAGGGATAAAGGGAAAAAATACTCTGTGATTTTTAAAGTGGAAAAACTTCATATTTATTGATGACAATTTTTTATTTTTTATTTTTATGAAATTAACAATTACGATTTAAAATTATACATACAATTTCATTAAAGCCGAGCGAAAGTAATTCTTCGAATACAATATTGAAATATATATCTAAAAATGTTAAATTATTTATCTGTGTTTGTACGTTCAATTTCTTGGAAATTACCTTTAATCGTGAATTTTATAATTTCACGATCTATGTAAGACGTAGGAAGTTTTAATTCTATTTTGTTAATTAAATGATTGACACACACGTTGACGGTGTCGGCGATGCAAACTAGCTGAGACAAATGTGCATCCATACATCTCGCAATATTTTCTAGGCCTAGGAAAGTAGCTTTCTGCATCACGATAGCGATGTTCTGCGTTTTTCACTTCTTCAAAGGCGGCTGTGCTTGCTCCTTCGCTTCATCATTACTCGCAGATTGTTCTGCATTTTCCTTGTAAGTCATTATCACAGTCCTCGACCCGTAAGTGGTGGTGAATCCGATGGAAATATTGTTGATGATGATCGGACATGATCCAGTTTTTTTATTTTCGCTCAAATACAGACTCATCTGTTTCATGCTGCTTTGAAACTGCTACCAGCTGTCCGTATCGAAGCAAACTCGATATAATTGCCTGTTAATTTAACAATCGGTACGAAGCAATTTTCATTTGTCGCTTGCATCCCACATGTAACTTCTTAGTGTAGGATGAATTAAGACCATACGTTGTCGATAGTAATAAACAGCGTTGTTCGTTTCTTCTATCGATGTCGGTCTTAGCATCAGATTTCCCACTAATATCACAAACATGCGTAGATTTAATAAATTCGGCTAGATTCTTCTGATCACTGGAGACTTCTTTCGCAGCCATTGTTATCACTTTCGAGTAAACACTAACGGTGAACACCAATCACAACAACGACGAATTCTTGTATCGAAGCCGAAAGGAAGATTTCGTATGATCAAACACGAATGAATAAGAATTCGCATCTTCTCGCACGACTTATATATTGAAATACAAAGAAAAGTGGAGGGAAAAATTTGCGCAGGCAGCTAAATAATAGGAAAAATCATGATTTTTCACGTTCAAACTTGTTCATTGCGCTAAAAATTACGCGAAAACATCTAGAAATTAGATACGAAACAAGGAAAATTTTTTTTAAAACTTTTTCTCTAAATACATTTACAATAGGTCACAAAGCGTAAATAAAAATTTATCAATCGTATAATAAATTTTTATAGCTTATAAAGAGGAAAATGGTATAAAGGACGAGTTTCTAATTGACATAATCCTAACCCTTCTACGAAAATTTTAAAAGATTTTCACAACAAAACCTTTACTTTGACACGTCTATAATAAAAACACCTAAGCAATAAAACTATTGTATGCAATGCCTGCATAGTGTAATAAAAATAAGAAACTATTTTTTCTTTTTGACCGTTTTTTTCTCGGAAGAAAAGAGAAATTTTAACCCTTTCGGGGGTTTTCCTTTTTGGAAAAAAGAGGAGATATGATTTTAAATAAATGCTTCGCGGTGCAATAGAAAAATTATTTCCGAATTCGCCATCGATCGAAGTAATGCGTGTCTTTCCGCGAAAAGTGTTATATTTATCGTGAAAAGTGATATCGTGAGTGAGCGTTGATAAAAATGCCTGACCTCAAAGAAATATTATGCAAATGATAATTATAGGCTCAAATTTGTCGCCTAAATTAAACAGGGAGCGATATTTATACCCGTTATGGGATGAGTCGTCGGAAATCAATTACGCTGTTTCTCGGTCTTTTGCGTGGGCCTGCTCGAACACTGTACTAGCAATGCTATACAGGCTAGACTATTTCGCCGATTATGATGAATTGCTGCATATCGCTGCTGAAATAATAGAAATGCGGGAAGCATTCAAATATAAGGAGGAGGATGCAGGAGATCATATAAAATTCCTGTTATCTAAACATCGAAAAAACCTTTTAAATAGTAAGTAAAATGTTTTTCTTTATATGGTGCAATTGTAATGTAATCGAATACGCTAGACAGCGATTAATCTAAATTTTCAAAATTATAATTTGTAGATCGAAACACGGCTGCGACTGATGACCGCGAGACTTCTTCTCGGACTCGAAAACGCCCGTCTGAAAAAAAGCTCGAAACAGGACCTTCAGGTAAGTTTTGCGTAAAAAATGAAAATATTAATCTTTAGATGTTCTATATTCAATATTGATAAAATATTAAATTTTAGGGAGAACACGTTCCGATGAAAACGACAACAATAGCTGATATCGTGATATCACTAGGTGAGATACAAAATTTTACAAAAATAAAAATAATTTAGATATAATTTTTATTTTATTTATAATAAAATTTTTCTTTTGCTTCGACAGTACAAAGAGGCGGTGGTGGTCAAAATGAAGAAGTTTCTCCTGAAGAACAAACATCGCAACTTCGTAATAACGAGGACGTAACCGACGAGGACGAGAATGAAGTGGAAGTCGTCGATGAACGATGTAATCCATTGTTGGAGACGGAAGATGGTGAAGAGGAGCCGGAGAAGGAAGAGGAGTAACAACAGTGTCATGAGGTCGACAATATTAATTTTAATTATGTAGAATTATTATCGGAAAATACGCGGCAATTTCGGAGATTCGGTATAATCGGGAGAGAAGCAAGTTTCGCGATACGACCGTCACATAAAGCTGGAGGTATTTATCGTTTATTAGAAAATGCGTTCCGCGAAATTCACGCGTATGCGTTAAATTTATGCGAGCCTGGAGATTATGTGGGAATGTCTTTCCATTCGGCGAATTTATCACAGGGCTCTGTAGGATTATCCTTTTGTGCGGCTAGAAACATGACGTATGAGGATATTTGGAAACTCGTGAATTCAGTAGCGCAGAATGCTGGGGGGCTCGATATCGCGGAACACTGTAACATTCGTGTTTTTAATGTTATGGTTCCTTTGGGTCGCGGTCATGTTAAATTAACTCACGAAGTTGTGAAGCGCTCGATAATAACAATACAAAATTCCGACAATTTATGTTTTCCCGTGCTCTCTTAGTAGCGCGTATTTACCGCGAACGTGGTAACTCGCGTACGGGGAAATTACATGAAAAATGGAATACCGTAAAATATCCGCAATCCTCGCTTCAACGTGAGCTAGCGTTACAATTAACGAGGAATGCCGGTATTACGATACCCGAAGAGGATTGCGGTATTCGGGAAATCGAGCGCTTTCAACGTTATTTTACCGTTCACAATATCGTTTATAATTTTAATACTTTTGGTCGCGGCACGAAACCGTAGTACGATGGAATCACGATACTTGCTTCACTCGGACGGAAACCCGCGTTACGCTTAAATATTATGTATTACGAAGGTTCGCGTCATTATAATCCTACTATAAATTTAAACGCAGCCGCGGGTTGTGCAGGAATTATTGCGTACCGTGCAATAAAGGTTATCGCTGTCCAAATAAATGCTCTCGATATTTTGCTATGCCGTCGTGTAAACAGACAGACGCGAAAATAATAAAATTCAACACGTGTAAACGTACATTTTTCGGTAAGAAGTGCTTTGAGCATCATCGTAATATAAAATTGTACGACCGAAAGTATATGCGATATCGTGCGATTTTGTGACGGATGCGGTCGCATCGTTAAATCATACGCGAGACACGAATGCGGCGTTTTTTACTGTAAACTATGCCGTTCATCGAAGCCTGAAAACCATTTATGCTTCATGCAGCCTCTTCGTCGTAATAATAATTCTTCTATTGAAGCATCGTCTTCGTCATCTACATTGACCGTGCCGACAATGGTTACACATGCTACGGAGGAGGGTGCTTTTAACGTCGAATAGTCAAACAAACATGCATACGGACGCAAAAAGAAACGCATTGCATTCGTATTTTACGATTTCGAAACACGCCAAGACGAGACGCTCGAAGGTACGATGAATATAAAAAAACACGTTCTAACCCTTTACGTTGCGCAGCAGATTTGCGAAGCGTGCGCAAAAAAAATGACATGGCCGTGCCTTGTCGTTGGTGCGGGAGTTCGTATTTCGTCAGGATCCGGTGAAACAATTTGTCGATTTTACAACGCAAACGACAAAATACTTCAAGCAGATCATTTGCATAGCGTATAATGCGAAAGTGTTCGACGCTCAATTTATTTTACAGTATATTGTTGAAAGTCGCAACAATTTAGAGCCTAAAGTAATTTTGAATGGTACGAAAATCATGGTGCTAACGGTGGGACATACAAAATTCATCGATAGTGTTAATTATATGCCAATGCGTTTATCCGAATTACCGAAAGCTTTCGGATTACGCTGGATAAAGGCATTTTTCCGCATTTATTTAACACCGTCGAAAATCAATCATATAACGGTCCCTTATCCGATACTCATTATTATTCTCCGAAGGCTATGAAACCGGAAGAGCGCACACGCTTTCTCACATAGCATGCAGACATGAAACAAAAAAATATCACATTTGATTTCGAACGCGATATTGTTCGTTATTGCCGTACCGACGTTGATATTCTTCAACGAGCATGCATGGCGTTTGGAAAAATTTTCATAGATCATGGAAATGTATGTCCTTTCGAGGAATGCACAACTATTGCTTCGACGTGCATGACAGTTTTTCGGAAAAACTTTTTGCAGCCGAATACGATAGGCGTCATTCCAGCTGGTGGATATAGAAAAGCGAGTAATTATTCACGTAAAGCTCTGCAGTGGTTAGTATGGATGGAGCGCGAGGTCGGTCGTTCTATAAATCACGCAGGGCGTGCGCGCGAATATCGTACAATCGATGGCACGCTCGTCGACGGATATTACGAAACATCTGATACTAGGACAACGCAACATCACGTACTTCAATTTCACGGTATTTTTGACACGGATGTTCGACTTGCTTTCCCATGAACCGCAATAGAACGCTTTCGTCGGCGGATTGCAAGGATACGATCGTCTCACGTTACGAACGAACTTGCCCGATCTTGTCGCGGCTTCGACAACGGGGATACCTCGTGACGGAAAAGTGGGTGAGCTCTTTCGACTGGGATATACGCGATAATCGTAAAATGCGCGAATATCTCGAAAATCATCCAATGGTGGATACACCTCTGTTCGATCCTCGCTATGCATTTTTCGGCGGACGTACGGGAAATATCGTGAGTCGTTATGAGATTAAGGATACGGAGAAAATACGCTGCGTGGACGTGTGCTCTTTGTATCCTTATGTATTGAAGACGAGCGCTTTACCGATCGGTCATCCGGATATTTACGTTGGCGAGGAATGTTCCGCATTAATTGGGAGGGCACCAAATTATAATTTCGATACGCTCGAAGGTCTCATACGGTGCACAATACTCCCACTACGCGATCTATTTCTTCCAGTACTTTCATATCGTGTGCAGAGAAAATTGCTTTTTGCTTTATGTCGCAGTTGCTGCGAAACATTTTCGCAGGTGCCCTATGCACATGACGATGCTCGCGACCGCGAATTCAACGTGGATGTCCTGCGAATTACGTAAGGCCGTCGAAAAGGGTTATCTCGTGACGGCTGTAAGTGAGATTTGGCAATATAAAGTTAGCCAATTCGATCATACGACACGTCAAGGCGGATTGTTCACCGAATATATAAATACATTCTTGCAGCTTAAACAAAAAGCCAGTGAATGGCCGAGCGAATGCGGGGAAAACGACGATGATGCTAAAGAACGATACCTGAAAGAATACGAGAAAACCGAAGTTATCGTTCTTGATAAACGTAATGTCGCGCGGAATCCCGATTTACGTTCTGTCGCGAAGCTGTGCTTAAATTCATTTTGGGGAAAAATCAGCCTGCGATCCAATTTACCAAATACCGAAGTCGTAAGATCGCCTCAGCGTTTTGCGACATTGATGACAAGTGCTGAGCACGAGATAACCAATATATTACCCGTATACGACGAGGTAATATACAGGGTGTCCCATTTTAAAGGACCCACTCAAATATCTCAGAAACACTGCGTTAAATCGAAAAATGTTTCAAACAAAAGTTGTGTGGCTTCAAAGGGGCCATAATATGGTGACAATGATTTGACCTTGGAAAATCATTTGAAGGTCATGTGAAGGTCAACTTTAAAATCTTAAATAGAAACCCTCATTTTTTATTTAGTATTCTTGTAGCTGACATCGAGAGCTTTCTAAAATACTATAATAAAGTATTTTTTTATTAAGTACATTTTGAGTTATTTTATATTTTATTCTGACATATTTTGATATAAAAAATTAAATATCTTGTAAAATATTTAGTTTTTGATAATCTTACCGTAATACTTCTATGTACGGAATAATGAGACAAATCAATTAGTATAAAAAAAAAATTGTTTATAAGAAAATTATTTACAATGTATTTTTTTAAACAATTATTTGTTTTTTTGGCATTAATTAATTTGTTTTATTATTCTGTACAGAAGTATTACGGTAAAATTATCGAAAACTGAATATTTTACGAAATATTTTATTTTTTATATCAAAATATGTCAGATTAAAATATAAAATAACTCAAAAAGTATTTAATGAAAAAATACTTTATTAAAGTGTTTTGGAAAGCTCTCGATGTCAGCTACAAGAATACTAAATAAAAAATGAGGGTTTCCATTTAAGATTTTAAAGTTGACCTTCACATGACCTTCAAATGATTTTCCAAGGTCAAAACCATCTTATGGCCCCCTCGAAACCAAACAACTTTTGTCTAAAACATTTTTCTCTTCCGGGCTTGGTTTTTGAGATATTTGACTGAGAAGATTAAAACGTGTGATGTCACTCGAGAGCCTTAATTTCTTAAAATTGTTAGTTCTCGCCGGCTGAATGATGATGTTATTAGTAATAGATATTATTACATATAAGGTGAATGAGAAGTATCGGTAGTGTAGGATCTGAATAGCTTAGAGGTAAGAGTCGTCTGGCAAACGAAAGACTCGGGTTCAATTTCCGATTCAGCGACTTCGCCCCGATATTTTTCTCGCCTTCGTCTCTCTAGGGGGTAAAAGGGGGTTATTATAAATCTCAAATTAAGATTAATTTTAAAAATTTTAGTATAGCAGCAAGTAAATTTATCCTATGTGCACATAATCAATTTCATAGAAAACTTATTTTTCTATGAAACTGACGCACTACCATCCGCATTCTGGCTCTTACTAGCCCGCGATTATTTGACAAACAATTAAGTAAAGATGCTGGCAGATAAGAGCGCAGGTATTGGTACGTGAAATGTTTTATTAACAACTCAGGAAAAAATGGTCCGTGTATAATTATATACATCATATTATGTGTATACATATAATTCTGTATGATATTATATATTGTCATATATAACCTTATATGAGATTGCATATATTTATATATAATTTTATACAATTACACACACACACACACACACACACACACACACACACACACACACACACACGCACGCACGCACGCACGCACGCACGCACGCACGCGCGCGCGCGCGCACACACACACACACACACACACACACACACACACACACACACATATATATATATATAAAATTCATATATTCATTATATTATGAATTCATTTTCAATTATTCATATATTATCATCATCTCATAATCATAATAAATGCCACCTAAGACTCTTGTCTGCTCGGTCGCATATTCTTAAACGACGCGTCAGAAAACATGATGGATTGCTTCACAAAAAATATTCCTCTTTGCGAGATTTATCGTTCCTCAGAGTTTGTCGCAGAGTTTTTGAATCATCCTATACAGAGAATTATCACAAATTTGCTATCATGCTGTACACGGCAAGGTTTGCCCTATTCTTGTCACAAATTTGCTGTCATCCCGTGCACGGCAAGGTTTGCTCTATTCTTGCCACAAATTTGCTATCATTCCGTGCACAGCAAGGTTTGTCCTGTTCTTGCCACAAATTTGCTGTCATGCCGTGCACGGCAAGGTTTGCTCTATTATTTGCGTAAAATGTGCATCACGCTATTGCGACAAGTCTTGCCAGCAAAAGCTAAGCTTTATCCGGACACGCCTTGTTACAATTTTGCTGTAAAGACATGCTCGGGTTTGCTGCAAACTTTGTGCAAAGTTTGCATCATTTTGCTTGCTGGGTACATTGCGTGTCTCTGCATCTCCCGTAGTCAGAACGCATCAAAAAATAGAAAAAGGTAGCTGCCGTACGATCACCAATCTGTCTTTGTCTAAAGATGCGTGGTAGAAACGCTTTCGTTGACTGGGAAACAGAAAAGTAGAGGGGATGAAAAGACGAAGATAGAATTATAATACAAAGCATGTTATCTCTGTCTAATATTTAATGATCTCCATTCCTTAATACTCGGTATAGATTATACTATATCTATGGAAGAATCAGATTATATAAAAGAAGATTAAGTTACGAGTCTTTTGCAACCCATAATGCAATGCAAAGAATCGATTGTGCGCAGTCGCTATTGAAAAGAGATGCTAAATAAAGTAAATTATGTTATTGGCTCTCGCGGTCTTTCGCAATGGATTGTGCAAGTAAATATAATACATTAAATATGAAGACTTAACTTTCTTTTATATAATCTTATGGAAGAACAACGACACTTCTGTCCTCTAGCGATTGACTTGCAAACATACTTGTGATGTTATTCCACGGAGACACTGATGCCAGAATTGAGACGCGAACAACACGACTTCGTAATGCGCAGAACGCTCTGCGCATTACATGTACACGGTTTACGCTTGTGTGTGTATCCCCTCCATTACGGAGTCGTGTTGCTCTCAATTCTGGCATCACTGTACGGAGATATCGTTTCAGACATATCTCCTGTGGATTTAACTTGGAATGTGAGTTTTTTGAGTTGTGACATTATTCTTCTAGGAGTGTATGATATATCATGTTATTGTCATTTAATCATAATACTCAATTCGAAGTTGGCCATATCGCAGGTTCGAAAATGAAAAGGTAGACGTTGCCCGCGATATTTCAAATTGATAAAACAATAATATGTAAAATATTTACATTATATCATATATCGTTGTATTCGTTTCAAACAGCGCTACAATTTTTTTCATATCGAAATATTTATATTATTATAAAATTATGAATATCTCTCTGCTCGTTAACACAGATAGCAAACTGTTTTTAGATGATAGCTTTTAGAAGCAACCATTATGTAAACAATAGAATTCGGTTTAAACTATTTAATTTAATATATATTTATTACGGTCTATCTCTTTTAGTTTAAAAGATAAAAGAGGTTGGCTATTTTTGGTGGGACATTCTATATATATACATACATACATATATACAGGGTGTCCCATTTTTAACAGTTAAAACCTGAGAAAGCTCGAAAACTGAGCCCGATAGACAAAAGTGTTTCCGACAAAAATTGCATGGTTTCGAGGGGACCACATGATAAAAATATGGACTTCCCTTAAGTGACCATCTCAAGAACACGTTAATGTGATCGATGTTTTCTTAAATGGAAACCAACATTTTTTATTGCACATTCTTGTAGCTTATCTCGAGAGTTTTCCAAAACTCTATAATAAAGTATTTTTTCATTAAGCTTTTCGAGTTATTTTATGTCTTAATTTAATATATTTTGATATAAAAAATAAAATATCTCGTATAATTTAGTTTTCGATAATCTTATCGTAATACCTTTATGTACAGAATAATGAAACAAATCAATTGGTATAAAAAGATAATCGTTTTTAAGAAAAAGTATATAATTATTTACAATAAATTTTTTCAAACAATTATTTGTTTCTTTTACACTAATTGATTATTTTGTATATAAAAGTATTACGATTAAGATTATCGAAAATTAAATATTTTGCGAGATATTTTATTTTCTATATCAAAATATATCAGATTAATATATAAAATAACTCAAAAAATACTTAACGAAAAATTACTTTATTATAATGTTTTGAAAAGCTCTCGAGGTAAGCTACAAGAATATGCAAAAAAAATAGATTGCTATTTAAGAAATTAAAGGTGACCTACACGTGACCCTGACAACGTTATTCAAGGCCATAATAATATCACTATATAATGCGCCATATCAACCCTACAACTTTTGTATAAAACATTTTTTTCTGTAACATAACTCCTTCAAGATTTTAAAGGGTCCCGGTCTTTATTGGACACAGTATATATACATATATACAGAATGACCCGCAATGACCGCCCATTAAGTACATAGCATTATTTCTTATCAAAAACTGAGACGAAAAGTCCTGAGCCATTTTTTCGTATAACGCTTAATAAAGGAGTTATTATTGAGTAAATTCTGGTCAATCACCGCCGACCTTTAGCCGGCACACGTCGGTGAGTCGTGCGCCCTTAGTTGCGGCGGCACATATTTCACAACGCGCGGCTAAAAGTCGGCACTGATTGGCCAAGTTTTACTCAATAATAACTCTTTTATTAAGCGTTATAAAAAAATGGGTCAGGACTTTTCGTCTCAGTTTGTGGTAAGAAATAATGCTATGTACTAGGTGGGTGATCATTGTGGGTCACCCTGATATATATATATATATATATATATATATATATATATATATATATATTGTGACGTGACGTTTTTGGGACGTCCGTCACAAGGGCCGAATGGCCCGATCGGGGGCGGTTTTTGGGGGGCCTGCGTCTTCCTAATTTAGGGAGAGAGCGGCCCGATGGTCAGATCAGCGCGATCTGACTTTCGGTAGGAAAAATCGCAAATGTAAGCTCGCGAATTAGTTGTCGGCACGAGGTCGAGCGGCGGGATCCCATCCGGCGGAAGGAGAGGAAGAGAGAAGAGAGACGGCCAAGGGCGGGAGTCCAGGACACAGGAGACATCAGGTCGTAGTTTTTCAGTATTAACTACACTCATGGTGGCCAATATACCTCGCTACCGATAATTTAATATTACTATAACAGGGACAGAAGCGAAGGACCGGAAGGAACCGGCCGAAGGGGCGGCCACTCCACCCGCGCGAAGCGAGGGAGTCCCACGGACGGAGCGGCGGGAGGATTCTTCACCATGGACCTATTTTTCGAAATAGGAGGGAGAACCGCTCGGACGCTGCCGAAATTCCGCATCTGTCGGTCAATCAACAACCGATTTAGGAAATTTCGGGGAGAGGATCCACCAACACGGCCGTGAGGACAACAAGGATCGCGAGGACCGCAAGACGGCCCTGCGTAACGCGAAAGCGCCACAAGTGGCGCGATAGCGATTTATCGCGCCGACGTGTCTCCTGCAGGACTCTCGCTCGGCACTGTTCGGCGAGCCGTTAGAGAAGACGCAGGCTTTTCCAGGAGCGAGCGAAAGACCGAACCGCTAAAGAGAAGCACCGAGTACTTCCGGCCGGTGGGACGAGCGTCGTCGACCCGATTTTGTTGCCGCATAACTGTAGGTAATTAATTCGGATGAGTTGCGCCCTAAATAGTTGTCGAGCCACGCGTTTTGGTGAATTAATTTGGTGAATATTTTTGGTAGATTAAGTCGCACGGCCGACGGGCACATGTCGCTTATCCGAATTAGATAAAATAGGCTCTCTCTATTCACTTCGCCGCTGCCGACAGTCATTAGTGTTATTTTCGCGTTAGTCTGTATAATATGTTGTAAATTATCGGGATTTTTGCGTTCACGCGATCGATATTCCGACTCGCGCAAAGTATTGCGCCTCGCGACTCGTACACCACAGTCGTTATCGATAGTTTCCGTCTTGTTTCTGCGCATTGTTAGCGCGTGTTTTTTTTGAGTATTGTAAGAAATTAGAGTTGGAAGGAAGCGAAATCCTAAAACTTTGTATAATAAATCTATCGGGTGTCTTGGAGCCCGCTATTAGTTTCCGCGAGTTATTCGAGCTAGAAATTAGGCATTTCAACGCCAAGGTCACCGTCATTGTTATTGAGACGTATATCGGCTTACCGCGAGCCGGACCAACGGACCGATTTGAGTCGTGCAATCTAGTATTTTTTTTTATTATATCGAAGCGGATTCACGAGCGTGCGTAAAGTAGTTACAGGCGTATTCGAGAGATTTCTTTAGCTGTCGCGGCCTAATTAAGTCTCGTACGGCGGAAATCCTCGCGGCCGAAGAGTCGAGTTAAAGCGCGTAAGACGCCCGGTAATGTGATACTGTTGCGCACGATCGTGCCGATCTCCGCGGAAATAATATATCTTATTCGCCTGTAACATAATTACTGTCATTCCAGGCTATTATTTATACGAACTACTCTATACTCTTGTTTCTTTCATTTTAAATATATTATTGTTATCTTTGTTTTAACCGACCGAATGCTCATTTTGGCTCCCGTGTTCTCGACTCTCAAGATTTCTCCCGTCTTCCCCGAACCCCCCCCCCCCTCTACCATTTCGGGTATACTGAATAGCCGCGGAATTTTGCCGTCGCGTTAATTATCGATCGCGCGATTATCTTTTGGTGTTGCGTTTTTCGTGAATGGTGCGGCCTGCCGTACCTGGCGCCCAACTTAGTTTATTTGTGATTCCGGGAATTTTTGTGGATCGCGAGATCGATATTCGAAATACGCGCCGAAGGTGTACCGTGGGCATCGGAGAACCGCCCGCCGAATCAATAATTATTAATTAAATAATTTAAGAAGAAATATACGGTTACAATATATATATATATATATATATAAAGCAGTGGTATCAACGCAGAGTACTAGAGGAGTCTCTGGTTTTGGGGGGTGTCGGGAAGAACGCTTAGAGTCCACGCACACGTACGTTGGTCCGAGCCGCATTTCGCGAATATTCACACTTACACTCAATTCGATGATTGACTGCCGGTTGATAATGTCCTTACGTTCACTGAGATTCTTGAGAACACCGTGAGATTGATTTCTAGATCCGATCCGAATAGCAAACCAAATTCCGAGAGCTTTGTCGATTTTTCCAAAGACAGCGTGCACTATGAAAGACCGTTACTCGAGGAATGATCGAGGATCACCGGAAGGGTCGATATCGACGCAGGAGCGCGGAAAAGCTCCTAAGAGCTTGATTATGATTGGCTGATAGCGTGGCGCGATGCTGATTGGATTGATAAGACCGGCATCGGGATTGGGTTGAGGTCGCGTACGAGAGAGAAAAGGAAGAGAGAAAGAACACTAAAGAGAAGGACTAGAGTGAGTGAGATGATGCTGAGGAGATTGCGCAAAAGTCGCGATATTTTCTGAACATTCCGCCCGCCTTCTACAACAGCGTTGAAGAATTATGCCATTGGTGATGGTGAGGCCGAATCCGTTGCTGGTTGCTCCGTGGGTGAGGGTTGATCTGGTGTCGTCGGAAGCACTGCCAACTTTGTGATAGGTCGCTTGAGTTCTGTTGTGGCCGTCTTGAGGGTGACCACTCTGCAGAGACCGTCCGAGCCAAGATGAAGCTGTGTTACCCGAGCAACAGGCCATTTTGATGGGGGGAATCTCTCATCCGTGAGAAGTACAAGAGAGCCGACCTTGATTTGCGTGGAGGAATGATGCCATTTCGATATCGCTAGCTGACGTTGAAGACATTCAGCTGACCAACGTGACTAGAAATGCTGGAATTGTTGCTGAATGAGCTGCCACCGAGATAACCTTGGGAGGGGCACTGCGGAGAGAGATGGCTCCGGAATTGTAGTTGGCACTGCCCCGATGATGAAGTGCCCGAAGGTGAGGGCTGCCAGGTCTTCCGGGTCGTCAGAAAGTGGGCACAATGGCCTGGAGTTGAGGACTGCCTCGATTTGAACTAGAAGAGTCGTAAGTTCTTCATAGGTTAGGGCAGTGTCGCCTATAGTTCTTCGCAGATGATGCTTGACCGATTTGACAGCGGCCTCCCATTTACCGCCGAAGTGAGGGACTGCTGGAGGATTGAAGACCCAAGTGGTGCCGTCATGGGTCAGTAGCTGAGCGAGTTCCGAGAATTCCTTTGATCCCGCATTGAATAGCCGCTTAAGAGATGTATCTGCCCCTTGAAAATTGGTTCCACAGTCGCTAAAAAGAGTTTGGCAGATACCTCGCCGTCCCGTTAACCGCCGATACGCTGCGATGAATTCGTCTGTCGAGTAGTCCGTCACTGCCTCCAGATGAACCGCCGAAGTTGAGAAGCAAACAAAGATGGCTAACCATCCCTTGTGACATTTAGCCCCTCGTCCTCGCCAAGTTTTAAGAGTCAGGGGGCCGGCGTAATCAACCCCTGTGTTGAGGAAGGGACGAGATGGCGTAATGCGAGATGATGGCAGTTGACCCATGAGTTGCTGTGCCCTTACGCCTCGTTGTCGAGCACACCGAACGCAGCGGAGAATGTGAGATCTTACTGGAGCTCGGCCACCAATGATTCAGTAAGCCTGGCGAAGATAAGTTAAGGTTACCTGAGTTCCGCCGTGAAGAGTCCTTAGATGGGCGTCCGATATAATGAGTCGGGACAGATATAAATCCCGTGGCAAGATGGCTGGGTGCTTGCATTCAGAGTCCAATTGAGAATGCTTGAGTCGGCCTCCGACTCTGAGGATGCCCGAATGATCGATGAAGGCCGTAAACTTGGCGAGAGGATGAGACCTTGACAAGTGTGTTCCGCTTGAGATGAGTATCAGTTCCGATGAGAAGTACGCCGATTGGACTGACCGAATCCAATATAGTCGTGAAACTTCTAGATCTGCAGGTGTGAGAGGTGTGGCCAGAGAAGACTGTGGTATGTCTTTGAGGATCGTGCAACACCGTTGACAGTGAGCCGTAATCCGAAGAAGCCGTGTGAGCGATGAGTAACGATAGAGAAGCTCCCAGAGGTGGTGTTGCCTTATTGTTGAGGAGGTGAGAAGAAGCCCGGGCCGCTCCTCAAGAGTCGCCGCCGAATCTAGCTGTGATACCGTGCTTGGCCAATGTTGAGAAGACTGTTCGCGACTCCCCTAGATGGCTGGTCTGGAACTTGAGGGGGAGCCGTACGACATAATGCCCAGCACTATCTCGCGAATGAGTGTCCTTGAAATGAGTTTCGCACTCCTCTTCGTCAGGGTTGAGCTGAGTTGCGGAGAATGAGGGAACTTCTTCTTGAATCCAGAACTTTGTGAGCAGGTCGTGAAGCTCATGATCTACCGCGACATGATGAGAACTATGAGCTGTGGCCGATGGTGTAGAGGTCGGACCGAGGACAATCCATCCAAAAATTGTGTGTTGAGCGATGGGCTCCTCCTCCGACCCTTTAATGATATCGGGCTGGATGAACAGACCGTAGGAGTCGGCACCGAGGATTAAGTCTATTGGTCCGGGGGTGAGGAAATCCGGATCCACCAGCTGGAGCCCGTGAAGGTGAGGCCAACTATGCTCTGCTGTCGCTATAGGCGGGAGTGAGGTTGTTAACTTCTTGAGGATGTAAGCTGTAACCTTGATGGATTGCGAAGAGTAAATTGAATGAAGTGTTAGGGGGACGACACCCCGAGTTCGCTCCGACTGAGATCCGCCAATACCTATGATGGGGACAGAGGCGTGCCGTCGAGGTACCTGAAGGGTTTTGATAAGTTGTCCAGAAGCAAAGGTGAGTTCCGATCCGGGATCGATGAGCATCCTGACCGAGTGAGGTGAGCCGCCAGGTGATCGGATGATGGGGCAACAAGTAGCGAGTAAGACTTCCGGACGAGTGAGAGCTGCCGAATGAGATGGAGCGAGGACTGCGTGCGTGCATCATTCCGAAGCCGCTGATGTGGTGCTCTCATTTGGTGAGGCTAGCGCCGGCGTTTGTGGGGCTGCGGTTGAGGAGGTTACCCTGCCTTGTGTAGCTGACCGACGTGGGGGCGGTTGATCATCCATGTGTATCATAGTATGATGTTTGTTGCCGCAGTCTCTGCATCTCTTGGAATTTTGACAGGCGAGTGCGTTATGCCTGCCCATTCGCTCCGAGTCGCTTCAAACTTTTGCCAGTTGTTGTCTATGAGGTCGAGTTTAACCCTGAGCATTTGCAGTTGGAGAGTGGGGAACGTCGGTTCCTTACACTCGAAAGCCACCGATTTGATGTAGGTGTACCGATTCAGCTGCAGAGAGAATCTTGCTTCGAGATTGGACATGATGAGTGATGCTTGTTTTGTCCGATGATTTCCAATTGATTAAATTCACTGAAGAGAGTGTCCGATGAGCCGTGCGTCTCCGAGGGTGAGAAAGAGAGGTCTGTGGACCTGTGGTCGCGTATCGGCATCCGCCTCACACCACCGCGATACACGCCCAGCACAACCACCCCGCCGCTACACGGGTCCACAGGGGGTCTAGCGCGGCAGACCGGAAGCGAGGAACGGGCACTAAAAAGTTTTCTCGAACGCGAACTCGGAAAAATCGCGAACATCCAGGGACCGACCGACCGCATACACCACGAAATACGACTACGGAACACCACGCCAATCAAACAAAGGTACCGACCGCGAAATCCGGCGATGCAGGCCGTTATAGATCGAGAGGTGGCCGAGATGGAGGCCGCCGGCGTCATCGAACCGTCCAAGAGCGCCTGGAGCTCGCCCGTGATACTAGTCAAAAAGAAAGACGGAAAGTACCGGTTCTGCATAGACTTCCGCAAGGTGAACGATGCCACGGAGAAGGATGCGTACCCGTTGCCGCAAATGACCGCGACACTAGACAAGCTCCGGGGCGCGCGATACTTGTCAACGCTCGACCTAAAAAACGGGTATTGGCAAGTACCACTCAAAACAGCCAGCCGACCAATCACCGCCTTTACGATACCCGGAAGAGGGCTGTATCAGTTTACGGTCATGCCGTTCGGGTTACACTCCGCACCGGCCACGTTCCAACGACTTCTGGACACGATCATCGGCCCAGCCCTCGAGCCAAACGTATTCGTCTACTTAGACGATATCATAGTCATTAGCGAAACGTTTGAAGAACACCTGCAGCTGCTAACTGAGGTGTTCCGCCGACTACGCGGGGCGAATCTGCGCCTCAACCCGGAGAAGTGTAGATTTTGTGTTGACCAATTGAAATACCTCGGGCACGTGGTTGATCGCGAGGGAATACGGACGGATCCCGACAAAGTCAGCGCCGTCGCTAACTGGCCCGAGCCGAAGACCGTCAAACAAGTCCGACAATTCCTGGGGATGGCGTCCTGGTACCGCCGTTTTATCGCGAATTTCTCGACCGTTGCCGCGCCGCTCACTCAACTAACTAAGAAACGCGCCCGGTGAACGTGGGGCACCGACGAGGAGGAGGCGTTCCGCACCTTGAAGCGGACGCTCATTTCAGCACCGGTGCTCACCTGCCCAGACTTTACGCGACGGTTCGTGCTGCAAACCGACGCAAGCACCAGCGGCCTTGGGTCCGTATTAACACAGTACTTCGAGGAAGGGGAGCGCGTGATCGCGTATGCGAGCCGAACGCTAAATAGCGCCAAGCGAAACTATAGCGCTACCGAGCTGGAATGCCTCGCGGTCGTATGGGGCATCCGGCGCATGAAGGGCTACCTCGAAGAGTACCCCTTCACCGTGCTGACCGACCATCAGTCTTTAAAGTAGCTGCAGCGTCTGGAAGCTCCCACCGGGCGACTCGCCCGGTGGCTATTCGAGCTCCAACAGTATGACCTCGAAGTAAAATACCGCAAGGGCACGCTCAACCGCGTGGCCGACGCCCTGTCACGACAACCCGAGCTTTGCGCCGCGACCGCCCGCCGATGCCGGTGGTACTGACGAATATTCGCGGAAGTCGAACGCGAGCCAGCCAGCCGACCAGACTACAGAATCACCGAGAGGAAGTTGTTCCGTCATATTCTGCACACCTTGGATTTCAAGGAGACCGTGGCGGAAGAACAATGGAAGGAGTGCGTACCGGAGGAGCAACGGCACACGATGCTACAGAATGGGCATGACGCACCAACAGCCGGACACCTGGGCATAGCCAAGACCATCGCGCGCATCGCCGAGCATTATTATTGGCCAGGGATGTTCCGAGCCATTGCCGGATATGTGCGGACCTGCGAGACCTGCCAAAGACACAAAGTGGCCCAGCAACAACAAGCTCCTCGCAACCGACGTACAACGACCCTTGGAGCAGGTCACCACCGATCTCGTAGGGCCACTGCCACGCTCGCGCCAGGGCCACACGTGGCTCTACGTGATGCAAGACCGGTTTTCGAAGTGGGTAGAGCTAACACTGCTACGCCAAGCCACCGCCAGGGCCGTCACGAAGGCCATCACCGAGAGGGTAATACTCCGACATGGCCGACCAGAATCCATCCTGTCGGATAATGGCACACAATTCACCTCGAAAGAATTTGCCGATCGACTACGAGCGTTTAACATCCAGCATAAGACCGCACCAGCCTATGCACCGCACTGCAACCCCGTGGAGAGGACCAACCGGACGATCAAAACGATGATCGGCGAATTCGTCGATAAAGACCACCGAGATTGGGACGAACATCTGCCCGCGTTCCAGTTCGCCTTTAATACCGCCGTCCACGACGCCACCGGGTATACACCGGCCTACATAAATCACGGGCGAGAGCTCGTACCGCCGTACCGCATCACACCAGCCACCGAGAGAACATCGCCAGATACCAAGCGAGAACGGCTGGATGACGCATATAAGATCGTCCGGATCCGACTGGCGAGAGCTTTTCAACAACAGGAAAAGTACTATAATCTCCGGCGCCGAGAATGGAGACCGCACATCGGCGAATGGGTGTGGAAGAAGGACCACCCGCTGTCGAAAAAAGACGACAGTTTCAACGCGAAACTCGCGCCAAAATACATCGGGCCGCTCGAAGTTCGCCGAATCATCTCGCCGGTAATCGTCGATCTAAGGAGCAAGCGGGGGAAGTGGTATAGGCATATACACATCCAGGATCTCAAAGTCGCAAAAACAAAAAACAGACGGCGACAACAACAACTCGGAAGACGAAGACGACGATACCCCCACTACCGCCGGGGAAGAATAAACCGCCAAAATCCAGGAAGGAACGGCTCAGAAGGCCAAGATGTGCGATTCAGAGAATATCCTCGCCGCTATAAATGAGCTCCTGGGCGAACCAGAGCTCCCAGCTCCACCGCCGCCGCCGAACAGCTGCCGAATCGGCGACGGAATACCGCCGACGACCGACCGGCAACCAACCGGCCCAGCCGACCGACCACCCGGCCGACCACCGAAAGTCGGGACGCTGATTCAGCGCTCCGACCACGTCAATCAGCGGAAAATGCACCAGCTGATGCAGGCTCCGCCACCACTGCCTGCCCGCTCGCGACGACCAGCGAGCAACCCGGCCCGCAAACGACCGCGGGACTCCGAGGAGACCGGGACCGGCGAAGACCAGCTGCTGCGCCTCCTGATGCCGACTGGCCTGCTACCACCGCCACCGATCCGGGTCCAGGTGGAACCCGGCATCATCTTTGACGTGCCCCACTTCGCCGTGCACGCGGCACGGAAGTACAAGATCCGATCACCGCAGGGGCATTGGGTGATGAGGTTCGCCAAGAACGGGCAACTCCGCTACCGCCGCCGCTTAAATTAGACCAGCGAGCGAAAACACGCCGAACACCGCGTAACCAGAACCGATATGCCTCTAATTTCAGGCATACTAGACCGGAGGGGTGATGTAACGATGCATCCCTCCACCGTTACCCGGCCGTCGATCCGCCGGAAGTCCGCCGCCCGACAAACACCGGTCGGGCATAAGGCGGAGGCGCCGAGCGCCCATTTTTAAGATGTAGAGAAAGACGTTTGAATTTATAACCGCCGTTAAGACGCGTTGTTTACCGGGAACCGTCGCCGCGCTCGGGTAACCGTACCGACCGTTTCCGAAACCACCCGAGTCGCGCGCGGCGGTTCAACTTTAAACAATATGCCTTAAAACAGTCAGGCATATTACGCACGCGCACCCGCCGGAAAAAGCGGTATAAATAAGAGCCAATTTTCCATCTCGAGACCAGATCTTCCGCAACAACCGCCAGAGTCTGTAAGACGCCTGGAATCCAGAACGATCCTGAAAACGGGAGTGGTGCACTTGGACACAGTATAATTGGACACGGTGCAAATGGACACGTTACAAATGGACACGAGATTTTGCACACAGTTCAATTGGACACAGTGCATTTGGACACAGTAATTTTGGATACAGTAGCTTTTGGACACATAAGAAAATACGCATCGTTTACTTGGACACCGCTCAATTGGACACTGTTCATTTGGACACCGTTCGTTTGGACACAGAAAGATGCGCACCGTTCATTTGGACACCGTTCGTTTGGACACCGTTATTTGCCCACCGTTCGTTTGGACACCGTTCATTTGCCCACCGTTCGTTTGGATACCGTTCATTTGCCCACTGTTCGTTTGGACACCGTTCATTTGTCCACCGTTCGTTTGGACACCGTTCATTTGCCCACCGTTCGTTTGGACACCGTTCATTTGTACACAGAAACATGCGCACTGTTTGTTTGAATATGTAACAGATGGAGAGAAATAAAAATCATTTTGGGAAAATATAATCAGTATTCTTATAACACTTTATACTGGTAAATCTATGTAAAATATGAAATCGTGAAAAGGAGATACATTTGAAGGTTATAATATCTGTCAAAATAAAATATATTCATACTTATATATCTCTGATACTGATGTCATTAATTTTACATTGCTTTTAGCATTTTGTTTAGCCTTTCGCATATTTGTATGTCATGCATGGATACAGTGGGTTCCGCCCCCCCTGCGGGGGGGCTCCACTTCCGGAAGATATAACCTAACCCAAACCTATTTCTTATTTAAAACAAAAATTTGGTGTGGATTACGTAGTATAACTTAAATCAAATTTTGGTGTCCAAACGAACGGTGTCCAAACGAACGGTGGGCAAATGAACGGTGTCCAAACGAACGGTGGGCAAATGAACGGTGTCCAAACGAACAGTGGGCAAATGAACGGTGTCCAAACGAACGGTGGGCAAATGAACGGTGTCCAAACGAACGGTGGGCAAATAACGGTGTCCAAACGAACGGTGTCCAAATGAACGGTGCGCATCTTTCTGTGTCCAAACGAACGGTGTCCAAATGAACAGTGTCCAATTGAGCGGTGTCCAAGTAAACGATGCGTATTTTCTTATGTGTCCAAAAGCTACTGTATCCAAAATTACTGTGTCCAAATGCACTGTGTCCAATTGAACCGTGTGCACAATCTCGTGTCCATTTGTAACGTGTCCATTTGCACCATGTCAAATTGTACTGTGTCCAAGCGAAGGCCACTCGCCGCGACATCGATCGACGCAATCAAATCAATACCGGCGCGTCTAAGGACCGCCCACCGGCCCGACCGAAATTACCGCCCGGGAGTTAGCGGCCTCTGCCGAAATCTAGATCCGCTCCCGTAATCGATATTTTATCGAATCGCCGAAATCGCGCTCCGCACCGTGCATCCGTGCATGTAATTCGGATGCACCGCGACCGACACGACCACACCGCTAACCAATTCCGACACTCACACATACACGAGTGCGTTTTGCTGAGTACTCTGCGTTGATACCACTGCTT